>NC_057806.1:171682487-171791105 GCF_018294505.1 Triticum aestivum
GCCCAGGACGGCGTCACCACCAGAGCCTTTCGCAGGCGCAGAGCACCTTTTGTCAGGATAGCTTGTACTAGTTGCCCCCCTTCAAATTTGCCATCGTTGTTGGCTCCCTTCCCGCTCAAGATTTGGGAAGAGGACCAGGGCCTCTATAAGTAGGACTAGCCACTGCCATAGGCGAGGGAGGACATCTTAGATCACTCTCACCCACACAAGTTGGCCAAGCACAAGAACACCTAAACCTCAGGAGGCTGTTCTTCCCCTTGTATTGTTCATCACCAGCCCAAGAGGCAGTCCACCACCACCACACCGGAGTAGGGTATTACACCACAATGGTGGCCCGAACTAGTATAAATCTTTTGTCTTTCTGTGTTGCGAGTGCGTCGAGTTCGTCCTCGAGATCTTAGCGAGCTAGGGCGTAGATCGGTGGGAGGAAAAGACTTCGCGCGAACCCAGTGTTCGAACCTTAAGGGTTTACCAGAACCCCACATCCGACATTTGGCGCGCCAAGTAGGGGTGCGCCATAGCTCTCCTTCCATCAGTTCATCGCTCTGTCGCTCCATCGTATCCATGGCGGACGCTCGCCGTGCTCGAGTTGAGCGCCGGGCTGCTCTCACCGCCCGCGTCGCTCAGACGGCTCCCATCGGTGGGCCACCAAGTCGTTCTCCGTCTCTCGCCACCAACGCTGCCACCGGACCAGTGCGGAACGAGTAGCAGGCGTCTTTGCTACATCCTTCGGTGCGGCGGGACGGCCGCACCGCCACTCCATCGCTGGCCCCAGCCAGCTCTTCATCTCATGCACACCGTGCTCCCATGGAGGCGGGGGACGCACTCATCGCCGCAAACGAGCTCCTGCGGTACTGCCTATTCGACGACCTCTATGAGGAGTGGCTTGACCGCGTCACCGAGCTCGGCCGCGCCGTAGGGGGCTCCCCGACGTCGTCCCTCTCTCGGCCTCACCCTCAGCCAGCCACGGGCGACGAGGCCCGAGGCGCACCTCCACCACCCCAACCCAAAGATGGCGCCTTGGCACCAAGGCATGCGGCCCCGTGGTGCGATCCGCCACGACCGGTGCCCACGCACGAAGAGAGAAGCTGCTATGAAATCCCAAGGCCGCGTGAAGCTGCACCCACACTTCCTGCGCCGCCTCGTCAAGACCGTGCACCGCTTGTGGCGGTGCCGCATGGATCTCGACAAGACCAAGCTCCACCTCCAAGGCGGGCCCCAGTAACCACGGTCGGCTGCCGTGCCTACACCCCCGAGCTGTGCAGCGTCGCCTGGCCAGGCAAGTTCAAGCCGGATCTGCCTCCTCGCTACGACAACACCGCCGACCCCGCAGAGTTCCTGTAGCTCTACGAGCTAAGCATCGAAGCAGTCAACGGCGACGAGAAAGTCATGTCAAACTGGTTTCCCATGGCTCTCAAGGATGGGGCCCGCACCTTACTCCTGAACCTGCAGCACGGGTCGATCTACTCTTGGGATGAGATGCTGAAAGCACAAGTGCTCCCTAGGTGGTTTTGATAATTGATGACAACATATCTCTTGTTGAACTAACATTTCTATCTAGCATGTTTCAGGTAAGTTCAACAATGGAGTGGCATGGACTAAAGGTTGTGGGAACTCCTTCAAGATGCTAAGGACAAAGGATTGGCTAAAGCTTCAAGCTCAAGACTCTTCATTTCACATTTTAGTGATCCAAGATCACATTCAGTCCATAGGAAAAGCCAATACTATCAAGGAGGGATGAGGTGTTGCTTAATGAGCCTCTTGCTTTATGTGCTTAATGATATGCTCCAAAATCCTCAGCTACTTTCCCACTTCCACATATGACCTAAACCCTAAGCCAAACTCGGTCCTATCGATTCTTCCTATCCGGCGCCACCGACATGTTGAATTCAATGTGGTACCTTGTACTCACTCTCTACATGTCATCCCAGTCTTGGTATTCTTGTGGTTTCTTTTGTTTGCTCTGGCTAGTCGACGTAGCTGTGTTATCTAACCTTGTTTGTGCAGGTCCATTCCATCCTAAGCCAACTCAAGACGACAAGGTAAGTATATGCATCAAAATCATGAGCATGAGGAGATCTTGCTTATGTACATACTGTTTGCAAGAAGGACTCATGAGCATGAAGGTATTTTCCTTGATAATCTTTTGCTCAGATGCATATCGCCAAGATGCATGTAACACATTTCCTACTCTGTCATGGTTATGCTCTCACATGTCTCTATATTTCATATTTACATGAGTGCATACATGTAGGGAGAGCCTATGCTTGTTACATGTCTTTCCAAAGCTTTACTTGTTGTTCTTTATATCTTTATCTAAACCTTTGATGTATGTTGCCATCAATTACCAAAAAGGGGGAGATTGAAAGCACAAGTGCTCCCTAGGTGGTTTTGATAATTGATGACAACATATCTCTTTTTGAACTAACATTTCTATCTAGCATGTTTCAGGTAAGTTCAACAATGGAGTGGCATGGACTAAAGGTTGTGGGAACTCCTTCAAGATGCTAAGGACAAAGGATTGGCTAAAGCTTCAAGCTCAAGACTCTTCATTTCACATTTTAGTGATCCAAGATCACATTGAGTCCATAGGAAAAGCCAATACTATCAAGGAGGGATGAGGTGTTGCTTAATGAGCCTCTTGCTTTATGTGCTTAATGATATGCTCCAAAATCCTCAGCTACTTTCCCACTTCCACATATGACCTAAACCCTAAGCCAAACTCGGTCCTACCGATTCTTCCTATCCGGCGCCACCGAGTTTCAGTTGTCATAAGCCACTGCCAAACCCTAATCAGTTTGGTCTCACCGATGGGATCTCGGTCTCACTGAGATGGGCTTGCAAACTCTCTGTTACCCATTGCAATATTCTCGGTCCCACCGAGATATGCAATCGGTCCCACCGAGTTTGCTTGATCAAATCTCAGTTTCACTTATTACCCAAATCGGTCCCATCGAGTTTGAGTAATCGGTCAAACCGAGTTTTGGATTTACCCTAACCCTAGCACATTTGTCCCACCGAGTTGATCCAGTCGGTCCCACCGAAATCTCTAACGGTCACTAGGTTTACATTTTCGGTCCGACCGAGTTTATTGATTCGGTCCCACCGAGATTGGAAAACTGTGTGTAACGGTTGGATTTTGTGTGGAGGCTATATATACCCCTCCACCTCCTCCTCATTCGAGGAGAGAGAGCCATCAGAACACATACACCATTCCAAGCCATATGTTCTAAGAGAGAACCACCTACTCATGTGTTGAGATCAAGATATTCCATTCTTACCATATGAATCTTGATCTCTAGCCTTCCCAAGTTGCTTTCCACCAAATCCAAATCCTATGAGATAGAGTTGAGTGTTGGGGAGACTATCATTTGAAGCATAAGAGCAAGGAGTTCATTACCTACACACCATTTGTTACTTCTTGGAGAGTGGTGGCTCCTAGATTGGCTAGGTGTCACTTGGGAGCCTCTGACAAGATTGTGGAGTTGAACCAAGGAGTTTGTAAGGGCAAGGAGATCGCCTACTTCGTGAAGATCTACCGCTAGTGAGGCAAGTCCTGTGTGGGCGATGGCCATGGTGGGATAGACAAGGTTGCTTCTTCGTGGACCCTTTGTGGGTGGTTGCTACTTCGTGGACCCTTCGTGGGTGGAGCCTTGTGTGGACTCGCGCAACCGTTACCCTTGGGTGGAGCCCTGTGTGGACTCGCGCAACTGTTACCCTTCATGGGTTGAAGTCTCCATCAACGTGGATGTAGGATAGCACCACCTATCCGAACCACGGGAAAAACATTCGTGTCTCCAATTGCGTTTGATCTCTCCAAACCCTTCCCTTTACATTCTTGCAAGTTGCATGCTTTACATTCCGCTGCTCATATAGTCTTTGCATGCTTTCTTGATATATATTGAGTGTGTTGAAATTGTGCCTAAACTCCACTTAAACCGAAAAAGCTTAAAAATTGCAACTTGAGCATTATGTGTCTAATCACCCCCCTCTAGGCACATCTACTTCTAGATCCTACAAGTGGTATCAGATCTTTGGTCTCCATTGCCTTGGTTTAATCACCATTGGAGGAAGATGGATGTGTCTACATTAGGGAGTCTTAGGCATAGAGTGCCTATTCTTGATGGAGAGTACTTTCATGGGTGGAAAAATGAGATGCTTGTAATCTTCAATCAATATCATTTGAACAAGTATATTGCTAGCCCTTGTGCACCTCATATTAATCCTTTGCATCCCACCCTAGATGAAGACATTGACATGATTCGCAATCTTAGAACTATTGAGCTCATCATTAGAGGATTGCCCAAAAATTTGATTGCTAGCTTGCCTACTCAAAATTGTGCCTATACTATATGGAAATTTCTTGAGGAACGATTTCCCAATCATTCCTTGAAAACCTTGGATGAAATTCTCCATAAATCTATTGCCTTGAGTAAGATGAACTCTAGTGATCCCAGTTTTGGTAAATGTCTTTTTAAACTTGCCAATCTTAAGCATGCTAAAGGAGATGTTGGAATCATTAATGATATCATATTCAAAGCTATAAGAATTCATAAAAGTAACCACTTTGATCATTTATCTAATGAATTACCCTCTCTAGGAAATGATGAGTCACAAGATCATGTTGAACATGAATATTATGATGATGATGATAGTAACTTCGATCTTGATGATGCAATGAGACATTTTGGTCTTATGGCAAATCTTCGGGGATATGAATCAGGAGGAAAGGAATGGGTTCTTGATAGTGGATGTACTGATCATATGACCGGAGATGAAGAGATGTTTCGTGAGCTTGCTGAAAACAACGGCCCTCGAAAATATGTCACTTTGGTGATAATTCAAAGGGTAAAGTGGTTGGCCTTGGTAAGGTGGCCATATCACATGATAGTTCCATTCAAAATGTCATGCTCGTTGAATCTCTTGGCTACAACTTACTTTCAGTATCTAGACTTGCTGATTTCAGTTTGAATGTCCTATTTACTGAGGTAGATTGCCAAGTATTTCGTCGAGACAATCATAAAATGGTCTTTACGGGTATGCGTAGAGGTGATCTTTACATTGTCGATTTCTCTAAAAAGGCACAACCTAAAACTTGCTTTGTTGCTAAATCCTCAAAAGGTTGGTTGTGGCATAGACGACTAGGTCACGTTGGCATGAGAAACCTTGACAAGCTTATTAAAGGAAATCATATCCTTGGAGTTAACAATGTCATATTTGATAAGGATAGACTTTGCAGTGCTTGTCAAGCAGGTAAACAGGTTGGAAGAAGACATCCCATGAAGAACATCATACCACAAGGAGGCCACTCGAGCTACTTCAGATGGATCTTTTTGGTCCCAACGCCTACAAGAGTCTTGGTGGAAATTCTTTTGGTCTAGTTATAGTTGATGATTTTTCAAGATTTACGTGGGTGTTCTTTCTTAATGACAAGTCGCAGGTCCAGAAGATCTTCAGAAACTTCGCTAGGAAGGCCCAAAATCAGTTTCATGTGAAGATCAAGAAGGTTCGGAGTGACAACAGAACGGAGTTCAAGAACGCAAATGTGGACACCTTTCTTGATGAAGAAGGGATTTCACACGAGTTCTCGGCTACGTAGACACCTCAACAAAATGGAGTTGTTGAGAGGAAGAACCGGACGCTCATCAAAATGGCAAGAACGATGCTTGATGAATACAAGACGCCAAAGCACTTTTGGGCAGAAGCAGTTGAGACAGCTTGTCACGCAACAAATCGCTTATATCTTCACAACCTACTCGGCAAGACGGCATACGAGCTTCTCACCGGTAACAAACCCCAAGTTGGATACTTTCGAGTATCGGCTCAAAGTGCTACATTCTTGATAAGCATCGTCGTTCAAAGTTTGCTCCTAAAACTCATGAAGGTTTTCTACTTGGTTATGGCTCAAACTCTCACACTTACCGTGTCTACAACAATTTCACCCGAAAGGTTGAAGAGACGGTAGATGTGAAGTTTGATGAATCTAATGGCTCGCAAGTAGAGCAATTGCCAATTGATGTAGGAGACAAAGACTCTTCAGAAGCAATTCAAGACTTGTCCATCGGCAAAATTCGTCCAACGGAGGTGAAGGAGAGTACTTCATCCGTCCAAGTGGAAGCTTCTACTTCATGACAAGGTGAACCAAGAATCGACACGGAAGCATCCACAAGTGGGACACACCAAGATGAAGAAAACGAGGAAGTACGTCAAGATGAACATCAACAACCTCCTTCTCCACCACGACAAGAGAACGACGACGTCAACAATGAAGAAGGCCAAGAAGAAGAACAAGATGAAGAAGATGTTCAACGAAGACCCAAGCAAAAGCTCTCACGAGTTCGAGCAAGAATTGCCAAAGATCATCCCGTCGAGCAAATCCTCAATGATATACAAACCGGGAGAATCACTCGCTCAAAAACTCGTTTAGCTAACTTTTGTGAAAACTATTCATTCATCTCTAGCATTGAACCTATGAAGGTTGAAGAAGCATTGGAAGATCCGGATTGGATAAACGCTATGCATGAAGAGCTACATAATTTTGAGAGAAACCAAGTTTGGACATTGGTTGAGAAGCCCGACAACAACCACAACATCATTGGTACCAAATGGGTGTTTCGCAACAAGCAAGATGAAGATGGACAAGTGGTTCGCAACAAAGCACGTCTCGTCGCCCAAGGGTACACACAAGTCGAAGGTATGGACTATGGTGAGACGTATGCTCCCGTTGCTAGACTTGAGTCCATTCGCATCTTACTTGCCTATGCTAATCACCATAATATCACCTTGTACCAAATGGACATTAAAAGTGCTTTTCTAAATGGTGAAATAGAGGAGGAAGTTTATGTCAAACAACCTCCCGGCTTTGTCAATCCTAAGAAACCAAATCATGTTTACAAACTTCACAAAGCTCTTTATGGTCTTAAACAAGCTCCTAGAGCATGGTATAAATGCTTGACCAAGTTCCTTACTACAAGTGGTTTTGAAATTGGTAAAATTGATTCTACTCTTTTTACTAAAAGGGTTAATGGAGAACTATTTGTATGCCAAATTTATGTTGATGATATCATATTTGGTTCAACTAACCCTCTCTTTAGTGAAAAGTTTGGAAAGCTAATGTCAGAGAAGTTTGAGATGTCTATGATGAGTGAACTCAAATTCTTTCTCGGGTTGCAAATCAAGCAAACTAAGGAAGGTACATTTGTCTCTCAAACAAAGTACACCAAGGACTTATTCAAGAAGTTCAATATGCAAGAATGCAAAGGTATGTCTACACCCATGCCTACTAGTGGACATAATGATTTGACCAAAGATGGTGAACCTGTTGATCAAAAGGTTTATCGCTCTATGATTGGTTCATTGTTATACCTATGTGCTTCACGTCCCGATATTATGCTAAGTGTGTGCATGTGTGCACGATATCAAGCTGCTCCTAAAGATTGTCATCTTAAGGCTGTGAAAAGGATAGTGAGATATTTAATCCATACACCAAATTTTGGCATTTGGTATCCTAAGAGGTCTTCTTTTGATCTTGTTGGCTATTCCGACTCGGATTATGCCGGAGACAAGGTTGATAGAAAGTCCACTTCGGGTACTTGTCAATTTCTTGGCAGATCTCTTGTGTCTTGGTCTTCCAAGAAACAAAACTCGGTATCCTTATCCACCGCCGAAGCGGAATACATTGCCGCTGGTTCATGTTGCGCTCAATTACTTTGGATGACCCAAACTCTTAAAGATTATGGGATTTATGTGAAACATGTTCCACTGCTTTGTGACAATGAAAGTGCTATCAAAATTGGTCATAATCCTGTACAACATTCTCGAACTAAGCATATTGAAGTTCGTCATCATTTCATTCGAGATCATGTTGCTAAGGGTGACATCAATCTTAAGCATGTTCGCACCGATAAGCAATTAGCGGATATATTCACTAAACCGCTTGATGAGAAAGTGTTTTGCAGGTTGAGAGGAGAATTGAACATCATTGATGCTTCGAACTTGGAGTAGAAACTCCATTGGATACATGCAAGACATGAGCTTATGACTAATCCATGATATATCTCTGATGATAACTATCTTATGTCTTGGATATATTTGCACCTTGCATGTTGTCTAACCCATGTAGGTGCTTGGTTGAATCTAATTCCATGAGATTGCGACTCACTCATATCTT
This sequence comes from Triticum aestivum, assembly GCF_018294505.1. Lineage (NCBI taxonomy): Eukaryota > Viridiplantae > Streptophyta > Magnoliopsida > Poales > Poaceae > Triticum > Triticum aestivum. The sequence goes on from NC_057806.1 coordinate 171,690,658, forward strand.
GAGCAATCTCTACATCACCAAGACCTATACAATAGTGGTTGAAGACAAGGAAGCACAAAACCATTCAAACATATCTTTTGACAAATTCTATATTAAGCTTCATGATTGTCATTTATGGATACACAAGTGCTTTTCCTTGCAAGAACTAACCCGTGTAGGTAGATGAACTCAAACTCCAAATGGTGCTCCCAACTCTCGATGAGCTACATCAACCTTGAGCACCCACACAAGTTCAACTACATGAGCAAGAACCACACCACCACCCAAGGTATGTTATTCCATCTTAGAGAAGCTTTACTCCAAGACATGAGTCAAAGCAACTCAACAAGATGTGAATACATCAAGATGCTTAAACGAAAGATGGTAACCCCATTTTGAGCTTAAACGGTGAGTATGACCTATGATCAAGTGTTCTCACTTGACTCCTAAGTCAATATACTCTAACATAGGTGACTGTGTCACCGCCAAATTCTAGATGAAGATCTCTTGTGTTCTTTTCTGAGTTATTGCATTTGTCCCTTGCATATTCGTTTCTTTCTTTTTCAATCAAAAAAAACTTCATCTAGAAACTTTCACTCTTTTCTTTTTGGTTTTTGTTCTACATATTTCTGCATCAAATTCCTTGCAAATCTTTCAGCTAATTCATTGCAAATCTTTGTGAGATCTTACTTGACTAGTGAGCTGAGGTGACAAGTGTTTTTCTCTGTGATGAACTCGGTTTCACCGAATTGTCATTTTCGGTCCAACCGAATCCCTTCGGTACTACCGAAACACGCCACTCGGTGCTACCGATTTCGCAACAGGAAAAACAGTTTGCCACATATTCTATATTTCTTCTGATCCGGCTCCACTCAATGAATCTTGTCCTCTACAAGCATCACAGTTTTATTCACTGCCTTGTGCTGAATCTCAAGGACCAAACCTATTCGACGGATTCCAGGACAAACCTTCTTGGAAATTGATGTCAAAGGGGGAGAGAGAGATCACATCAAAGGTTATCATCAGGGAGAGAGAGAGATCTACAAAGGAGAAAGTACTAAGGGGGAGAGAATACTCAAGGATCCCATATATTAAGGGGGAGAAAGAAATACTCAAGGATCCCAGATGCTTGATGTTCAAGAGGAGAGATGCCACATGTCTTTTTGGGGGAAAGACATGTTCATATGAACTCATTTGAATTAAGTTCTATTCATATCTTTCATCTCTGATTTTCTGTTTCCTATCTTCTCCCAATATCCCATGTACGATTCAGGGGGAGCGAGACACCTAAGGGAAAGAAATCAGTCAAATTCATTGCATATCTTTATTCTTGGGGACATGTTGAATTCAATGTGGTACCTTGTACTCACTCTCTACATGTCATCCCAGTCTTGGTATTCTTGTGGTTTCTTTTGTTTGCTCTGGCTAGTGGACGTACCTGTGTTATCTAACCTTGTTTGTGCAGGTCCATTCCATCCTAAGCCAACTCAAGACGACAAGGTAAGTATATGCATCAAAATCATGAGTATGAGGAGTTCTTGCTTATGTACATACTGTTTGCAAGAAGGACTCATGAGCATGAAGGTATTTTCCTTGATAATCTTTTGCTCTGATGCATATGGCCAAGATGCATGTAACACATTGCCTACTCTGTCATGGTTATGCTCTCACATGTCTCTATATTTCATATTTACATGAGTGCATACATGTAGGGGGAGCCTATGCTTGTTACATGTCTTCCAAAGCTTTACTTGCTGTTCTTTATATCTTTATCTAAAGCTTTGATGTATGTTGCCATCAATTACCAAAAAGGGGGAGATTGAAAGCACAAGTGCTCCCTAGGTGGTTTTGATAATTGATGACAACATATCTCTTGTTGGACTAACATTTCTATCTAGCATGTTTCAGGTAAGTTCAACAATGGAGTGGCATGGACTAAAGGTTGTGGGAACTCCTTCAAGATGCTAAGGACAAAGGATTGGCTAAAGCTTCAAGCTCAAGACTCTTCATTTTACATTTTAGTGATCCAAGATCACATTGAGTCCATAGGAAAAGCCAATACTATCAAGGAGGGATGAGGTGTTGCTTAATGAGCCTCTTGCTTTATGTGCTTAATGATATGCTCCAAAATCCTCAGCTACTTTCCCACTTCCACATATGACCTAAACCCTAAGCCAAACTCGGTCCTACCGATTCTTCCTATCCGGTGCCACCGAGTTTCAGTTGTCATAAGCCACTGCCAAACCCTAATCAGTTTCGGTCTCACCGATGGGATCTCGGTCTCACTGAGATGGGCTTGCAAACTCTCTGTTACCCATTGCAATATTCTCGGTCCCACCGAGATATGCAATCGGTCCCACCGAGTTTGCTTGATCAAATCTCAGTTTCACTTATTACCCAAATCGGTCCCACCGAGTTTGATTAATCGGTCAAACCGAGTTTTGGATTTACCCTAACCCTAGCACATCGGTCCCACCGAGTTGATCCAGTCGGTCCCACCGAAATCTCTAACGGTCACTAGGTTTACATTTTCGGTCCGACCGAGTTTATTGATTCGGTCCCACCGAGATTGGAAAACTGTGTGTAACGGTTGGATTTTGTGTGGAGGCTATATATACCCCTCCACCTCCTCCTCATTCGAGGAGAGAGAGCCATCAGAACACATACACCATTCCAACTCATATGTTCTGAGAGAGAACCACCTACTCATGTGTTGAGATCAAGATATTCCATTCCTACCATATGAATCTTGATCTCTAGCCTTCCCAAGTTGCTTTCCACCAAACTTCCCAAATCCAATCCTATGAGAGAGAGTTGAGTGTTGGGGAGACTATCATTTGAAGCACAAGAGCAAGGAGTTCATTACCTACACACCATTTGTTACTTCTTGGAGAGTGGTGTCTCCTAGATTGGCTAGGTGTCACTTGGGAGCCTCCGACAAGATTGTGGAGTTGAACCAAGGAGTTTGTAAGGGCAAGGAGATCGCCTACTTCGTGAAGATCTACCGCTAGTGAGGCAAGTCCTGTGTGGGCGATGGCCATGGTGGGATAGACAAGGTTGCTTCTTCGTGGACCCTTTGTGGGTGGTTGCTACTTCGTGGACCCTTCGTGGGTGGAGCCCTGTGTGGACTCGCGCAACCGTTACCCTTGGGTGGAGCCCTGTGTGGACTCGCGCAACCGTTACCCTTCGTGGGTTGAAGTCTCCATCAACGTGGATGTAGGATAGCACCACCTATCCGAACCACGGGAAAAACATCCGTGTCTCCAATTGCGTTTGATCTCTCCAAACCCTTCCCTTTACATTCTTGCAAGTTGCATGCTTTACATTCCGCTGCTCATATACTCTTTGCATGCTTGCTTGATATATATTGACTGTGTTGAATTTGTGCCTAAACTCCACTTAAACCGAAAAAGCTTAAAAATTGCAACTTGAGCATTATGTGTCTAATCACCCCCCTCTAGACACATCTACTTCTAGATCCTACAAATGCGCGACCGCTTCGTCGCCAACTTCCAGGGCACTCGTGACCGCCCGCCGGCCGTGACCGAGCTGCACCGCATCAAGCAACAACCAGGGGAGAACCTCCAGAAGTACATCTCATGCTTCAACAGCACCGGCCTCAAGATTCCCAAGGTCACGGATGAGGCCATCATCTCCGCATTCTCCGACGGCGTCCATGACGTCAAGATGAAGGAAGAGATCACCATCCATGAGGAGCTCTGCACGTCTCAGGAGCTGTTCAGCCTGGCGACCAAGTGCTCGAGAGCTGAGGAGGGGCGCCTTTCCCTCCTTGAGCTGCCAGCCACAGGCATAGAGGAGAAGAAAGCCAAGGCCAAGGACGTGAAGTGCAAGGAAGCGGTACTGCTAGCTGCGGAGCCCGACACTAAACAGGGCAGAGATCAGCCTGAGTCATCCAAGAAGAACCGACCGTTCTATGCCTTCCACACCTGAATACCCACAACACTAGCGACTGCCAAGAGCTCTGAGTCCTACGCGAGGGACGCTACGGTCGACGCCCCGAGAGCAGCGACCGAGGGTACGGCCATGGAGGAGGACGAGGCGGATGCTGCGACGACCGGAGCCCGCACCAGGAATGGCGCGACAGGCCTCTTGAGGACCGTTGGTAGGACCATCCTCAGGACGGGCCATAGAGGGACCAGCCTCGTGAGGATCGCCCCCAAGGCAACACCGGTCTTCCTCCACTGCCGCCACCAAGAAGGAACGACGGCCATCATCAGGATGAGGGGGCCGGGGGCTTCCAGGAGCCGCGTGCAATCGCTTCAATCTTGGGCAGCGCCCAGGCCCCAGCCTCTTAGCGCATCTTCAAACGGCTCGCTCACGAGGTGAATGCGGCGCTCCCCAAGCTTGAGGCCGCGCGCCCGCTCAAGTGGTCCCAGTGCACCATCATTTTCGACTCGACAGATCAGCTCAAGTGAGCGGCCACCACCGGCGTCCTCCCGATGTTGCGTTCCTAGTCATTAGCAATGTGCATGTTACCAAGACCCTCATCGATGGTGGTGCAGGGCTCAACGTCCTGTCCGTCGACACTTTCGACAAGCTCCAAGTGCCATATGAGAAGCTCCAGCCCATCAAACCTTTCTCAGGAGTGACCGACGGCTCCACCACACCGATAGGGCAGGTTCGCCTACCTGTCACCTTCGGCACACGCGACTACTACTGCACCGAGCTCATTGACTTTGACGTCGCGCACATCCGCCTGCCGTACAACGCCATCCTCGGGTATCCGGCTCTGGCAAAGTTCATGGCGGTCATCCACCACGACTACAACGTCCTCAAGATGCCTGGACGTGGCGGGGTCATGATGGTCCCGTGTGAAGAAAGGGATGCGGTGTGCTCCCTCGAGCGTGCCTTCCAACCAGCAGCAATTGATGACCCAGACAGCAGAAGTGAGGGCCCTGCTACCTCTTGAGCACTGCGTTGGTTTTCCCCGAAGAGGAAGGGATGATGCACCAAAGTAGCGCAAAAATTTCCCTCAGTTTTTGAGAACCAAGGTATCAATCCAGTAGGAGGCTACGCGCGAGTCCCTCGTACCTACACAAAACAAATAAATCCTCGCAACCAACGCAAATAGGGGTTGTCAATCCCTATAAGGCCACTTACGAGAGTGAGATCTGATAGATATGATAAGATAATATTTTTGGTATTTTTATGATAAATATGCAAAGTAAAATAAAGGCAAAGTAAATAGCAAAGGAAATAACTAAGTAGTAGGAGATTAATATGATGAAGATTTGACTCGGGGGCCATAGGTTTCACTACTGGCTTCTCTCGAGAGCATAAGTATTCTACGATGGGTGAACAAATTACTATTGAGCAATTGACATAATTGAGCATAGTTATGAGAATATCTAGGTATGATCATGTATATAGGCATCACGTCCGAGACAAGTAGACCGACTCCTGCCTGCATCTACTACTATTACTCCACTCATCGACAGCTATCTAGCATGCATCTAGAGTATTAAGCTAAAAACAGCGTAACGCCTTAAGCAAGATGACATGATGTAGAGGGATAGACTCATGCAATATGAAGAAAACCCCATCTTGTTATCCTCGATGGCAACAATACAATACGTGCCTTGCTGCCCCTACTGTCACCGGGAAAGAACACCACAAGATTGAACCCAAAGCTAAGCACTTCTCCCATTGCAAGAAAGATCAATCTAGTAGGCCAAACCAAACTGATAATTCAAGGAGACTAGCAAAGATAACCAATCATACATAAAAGAATTCAGAGAAGATTCAAATATTATTCATAGATAGACTTGATCATAAACCCACAATTCATCGGTCTCAACAAACACACCGCAAAAAGAAGATTACATCGAATAAATCTCCACAAGAGAGGGGGAGAACATTGTATAGAGATCCAAAAAGAGAGAAGAAGCCATCTAGCTACTATCTATGGACCCGTAGGTCTAAGGTAAACTACTCACACTTCATCGGAGGGGCTATGGTGTTGATGTAGAAGCCCTCCGTGATCGATGCCCCCTCCGGCGGAGCTCCAGAACAGGCCCCAAGATGGGATCTCGTGGACAGAAAGTTACGATGGTGGAATTAGGGTGTTGGCTCCATTTCTGATCATTTGGGGGTACGTAGGTATATATAGGAGGAAGGTGTATGTCGGTGGAGCAACAGGGGGCCCATGTGGGTGGAGCGCGCGCCTGGGGGGGGGGGGTAGGCGTGCCCCCCTACCTCGTGGCCTCCTGTTTTCTTTCTTGACGTAGGGTCCAAGTCTCCCGGGACTTGTTCGTTGAGAAACTCACGTTCCCGAAGGTTTCATTCCGTTTGGACTCCGTTTGATATTCCTTTTCTTCGAAACCCTAAAATAGGCAAAAAAATAGCAATTCTGGGCTGGGCCTCCGGTTAATAGGTTAGTCCCAAAAATAATATAAAAGTGGATAATAAAGCCCAATAATGACCAAAACAGTAGATAATATAGAATGGACCAATCAAAAATTATAGATACATTGGAGACGTATCAAGCATCCCCAAGCTTAATTCCTGCTCGTCCTCGAGTAGGTAAATGATAAAAATAGAATTTTCGATGTGGAGTGCTCGGTGGCATAATTTTAATGTAATTCTTCTCAATTGTTGTTTGAATATTCAGATCCAAAAGATTCAAGACAAAAGTTCATATTGACATAAAAATAATAATACTTGAAGCATAATAACTAAGCAATTATGTCTTCTCAAAATAACATGGCCAAAGAAAGTTCATCCCTACAAAATCATATAGTTTAGTCATGTTTCATTTTCGTGACACAAGAATGCTCTCATCATGCACAACCCCGATGACAAGCCAAGAAATTGTTTCATACTTAAGTAATTTCAAACCTATAAACTTTCACGCAATATATGAGCGCGAGCCATGGACATAGCACTATGGGTGGAATAGAATATAATGAGGGGGTTATGTGGAGAAAACAAAAAGGGGGAAAGTCTCACATCAACGAGGCTAATCAATGGGCTTTCGAGATGCCCACCGATTGATGTTCATGCAAGGAGTAGGGATTGCCATGCAACGGATGCACTAGATCTATAAATGTATGAAAGCTCAACAAAAGAAACTAGTGGGTGTGCATCCAACTTGCTTGCTCACGAAGACCTAGGGAACTTGAGGAGGCCCATTGTTGGAATATACAAGCCAAGTTCTATAATGAAAAATTCCCACTAGTATATGAAAGTGACAAAACAAGAGACTCTCTAACATGAAGATTAAGGTGCTACTTTGAAGCACAAGTGTGGCAAAGGATAGTAACATTGTCCCTTCTCTCTTTTTCTCACATTTTTTTGGGCCTTCTCCTTTTTATGTCCTTTCTTTTTTCTTTATTCCTCACTTGGGAAAATGCTCTAGAAAATGATGATCATCACACTTCTATTTATTTACAACTCAATGATTACAACTCGATACTAGAACAAAAGATGACTCTATATGAATGCCTCCGGCGGTGTACCGGGATATGCAATGGATCAAGAATTACATGTATGAAAGAATTATGAATGGTGGCTTTGCCACAAATACTATGTCAACTACATGATCATGCTAAGCAATATGACAATAATGAATGTGTCATGATGAACGGAATGATGGAAAGTTGCATGGCAATATATCTCGGAATGGCTATGGAAATGCCATAATAGGTAGGTATGTTGGCTTTTTTGAGGAAGATATGAGGTTTATGTGTGAAAGAGCGTATCATATCACGGGGTTTGGATGCACCGGCGAAGTTTGCGCCAACTCTCAATGTGAGAAAAGGCAATGCACGGTACTAAAGAGCCTAGCAAGGATGGAAGGGTGAGAGTTCGTATAATCCATGGACTCAACATTAGTCATAAAGAACTCACATACTTATTGCAAAAATCTACAAGTCATCAAAAACCTCGGTACTATAAGCATGATCCTAGGAGGATAGATTTGTAGGAAAAGACCATCGCTCGTCCCCGACCGCCACCCATAAGGAAGACAATCAAATAACACCTCATGTTTCAAATTTGTTGCATAACGTTTACCATATGTGCATGCTACATGACTTGCAAACTTCAACACAAGTATTTCTCAATTTCACAACTACTCAACTAGCACGACTTTGATATTATTACCTCCATATCTCAAAACAATCATCAAGCATCAAACTTCCCTTAGTATTCAAAACATTCTTAAGAAAATTTTACTAACTTTGAATACCTAGCACATTAGGATTTTAAGCAAATTACCATGCTATTAAGACTCTCAAAATAATCTAAGTGAAGCATGAGAGATCAATAGTTTCTATAAAACGAATCCACCACCGTGCTCTAAAAGATATAAGTGAAGTACTAGAGCAAAACTATATAACTCAAAAGATATAAGCGAAGCACATAGAGTATTCTAACAAATTCCAAATAATGTATGGCTATCTCAAAAGGTGTGTACAGCAAGGATGATTGTGGTAAACTAAAAGGCAAATACTCAAATCATACAAGACGCTCCAAGCAAAACACATATCATGTGGCGAATAAAAATATAGCTCCAAGTAAAGTTACCGATAGAAGTAGACGAAAGAGGGGATGCCTTCTAGGGCATCCCCAAGATTTGGCTTTTAGGTGTCCTTAGATTATCTTGGGGGTTCCATGGGCATCCCCAAGCTTAGGCTCTTGCCACTCCTTGTTCCATAATCCATCAAATCTTTACCCAAAACTTGAAAACTTCACAACACAAAACTTAAAGTAGAAAATCTCGTGAGCTCCGTTAGCGAAAGAAAATAAAAGACCACCTAAAGGTACTATAATGAACTCATTCTTTATTTATATTGGTGTTATACCTACTATATTCCAACTTCTCTATGGTTTATAAACTATTTTACTAGCCATAGATTCATCAAAATAAGCAAACAACACACGAAAAACAGAATCTGCCAAAAACAGAACAGTCTGTATTAATCTGTAGCTAGCGCACGATCTGGAACCCCAAAAATTCTAGAATAAATATATGGACGTGAGGAATTTATCTATTAATCATATGCAAAAACAATTAACTAAATAACACTTTCCAAATAAAAATGACAGCAGTTCTCGTAAGCGCTAAAGTTTCTGTTTTTTACAGCAAGTTCAACAATACTTTCCCCAAGTCTTCCCAACGGTTCTACTTGGCACAAACACTAATTAAAAACACAAAAAACACAACCAAAACTGAGGCTCGATAAATTATTTATTACTAAACAGGAGAAAAAATCAAGGAATAAAAATAAAATTGGGTTGCCTCCCAACAAGCGCTAAAGTTTAACGCCTCTAGCTAGGCATAACAAGCAAGAATAGATCTAGGTATTGCCATCTTTGGTAGGCAATCCATAAGTGAATATCATAATAGTTTCATAAGGTAATTTAATTTTCTTTCTAGGAAAGTGTTCCATGCCTTTCCTTAATGGAAATTGGAATCTAATATTTCCTTCCTTCATATCAATAATTGCACCAATCGTTCTAAGGAAAGGTCTACCAAGAATAGTAGGACATGAAGGATTGCAATCTATGTCAAGAACAATAAAATCTATGGGCACATAATTCCTATTTGAAACAATAAGAACATCATTAATTATTCCCATAGGTTTTTTAATAGTGGAATCCGCAAGGTGCAAGTTTAGAGAGCAATCATCAGAATCACGGAAACCTAACAAATCACACGAAGTCTTTGGAATCGTGGAAACACTAGCACCCAAATCACATAAAGCATAGCATTCATGATCTTTAATTTTAATTTTAATAGTTGCTTCCCACTCATCATAAAGTTTTCTAGGGATAGAAACTTCCAATTCAAGTTTTACTTCATAAGATTGCATCAAGGCATCAACAATATGTTTAGTAAACGCTTTATTTTGACTATAAGCGTGACGAGAATTTAGCACGGATTGCAACAAGGAAATACAATCAATCAAAGAGCAATTTTCATAGTTAAATTCCTTGAAATCCATAATAGTGGGTTTAGCAACATCCAGGGTTTTAATTTCTTCAATCCCACTTTTATCAAATTTAGCATCAAGATCAACAAATTCCGAATTCTTAGAACGCCTTCTAGGTAAAGGTGGATCATATTCAGTCCCATCATTATCAAGATTCATATTGCAAAACAAAGATTTAATAGGGGACACATCAATAACTTTTAGATATTCATCTTTATTTTCATAGCAATCCGGTTTAGCGGCCATCTTATTAACTAAGGTAGCCTGCCTATCCGAAATTTCAGCAGTTAACTTCTCAAGATGAGCAATTTGGGATCATAAACCATCGAATTCTTTAGACATATCATCAAGCTCTTTATTCATAAAACTAATAAAACATTTCTGTTCTTTAAGCTCGTTTCTGAAGAAACTATTATGTTCAAATTGCAAGACCATGAAACTCTTGACATTGCTTTCGATCTCTTCTAATCTTTTAAGGTTAAGGTCACCAAATTTAGGCAGAGCCATCGTGACAAGCAAGCAACCTAACGCACAAGCAAACAAAAAGCAAGCAGGCAAAAGAGGCAAATAGAGAAAGAGAGGGAGGATAGAGAGAGAGGGCAAATAAAACGGCAAGGGTGAAGTGGGGGAGAGGAAAACGAGAGGCAAATGGCAAATAATGTAATGCAGGAGATAAGGGTATGTGATGGGTACTTGGTATGTTGACTTTTGCGTAGACCTCCCCGGCAACGGCGCCAAAAATCCTTCTTGCTACCTCTTGAGCACTGCGTCGGTTTTCCCCGAAGAGGAAGGGATGATGCAGCAAAGTAGCGTAAGTATTTCCCTCGGTTTTTGAGAACCAAGGTATCAATCCAGTAGGAGGCTACACGCGAGTCCCTCATACCTGCACAAAACAAATAAATCCTCGCAACCAACACAAATAGGGGTTGTCAGTCCCTATAAGGCCACTTACGAGAGTGAGATCTGATAGATATGATAAGATAATCTTTTTGGTATTTTTATGATAAAGATGCAAAGTAAAATAAAGGCAAAGTAAATAGCAAAGGAAATAACTAAGTAGTAGGAGATTAATATGATGAAGATTTGACTCGGGGGCCATAGGTTTCACTAGTGGCTTCTCTCGAGAGCATAAGTATTCTACGATGGGTGAACAAATTACTATTGAGCAATTGACATAATTGAGCATAGTTATGAGAATATCTAGGTATGATCATGTATATAGGCATCACGTCCGAGACAAGTAGACCGGCTCCTGCCTGCATCTACTACTATTACTCCACTCATCGACAGCTATCCAGCATGCATCTAGAGTATTAAGCTAAAAACAGCGTAACGCCTTAAGAAATATGACATGATGTAGAGGGATAGACTCATGCAATATGAAGAAAACCCCATCTTGTTATCCTCGACGGCAACAATACAATATGTGCCTTGCTGCCCCTACTGTCACTGGGAAAGGACACCTCAAGATTGAACCCAAAGCTAAGCACTTCTCCCATTGCAAGAAAGATCAATCTAGTAGGCCAAACCAAACTGATAATTCAAAGAGACTTGCAAAGATAACCAATCATACATAAAATAATTCAGAGAAGATTCAAATATTATTCATAGATAGACTTGATCATAAACCCACAATTCATCGGCCTCAACAAACACACCGCAAAAAGAAGATTACATCGAGTAGTTCTCCACAAGAGAGGGGGAGAACATTGTATTGAGATCCAAAAAGAGAGAAGAAGCCATCTAGCTACTAACTATGGACCCGTAGGTCTAAGGTAAACTACTCACACTTCATCGGAGGGGCTATGGTGTTGATGTAGAAGCCCTCCGTGATCGATGCCCCATCCGGCGGAGCTCCGGAACCGGCCCCAAGATGGGATCTCGTGGATACAGAAAGTTACGGCGGTGGAATTAGGGTTTTGGCTCCGTTTCTGATCGTTTGGGGGTACGTAGGTATATATAGGAGGAAGGAGTACGTCGGTGGAGCAACAGGGGGCCCACGAGGGTGGACGGCGCGCCTGGGGGGGGGGGGTAGGTGCGCTCCCTACCTCGTGGCCTCCTCTTTTCTTTCTTGACGTAGGGTCCAAGTCTCCCGGGTCTTGTTCGTTGAGAAAATCACGTTCTTGAAGGTTTCATTCCGTTTGATATTCTTTTCTTCGAAACACTAAAATAGGCCAAAAACAGCAATTCTGGGATGGGCCTCCGGTTAATAGGTTAGTCCCAAAAATAATATAAAAGTGGATAATAAAGCCCAATAATGTCCAAAACAGTAGATAATATAGCATGGAGCAATAAAAAATTATAGATATGTTGGAGACGTATCAGGCCCTCCGGAGGCCATCCCCAAGAAGAAGCAGCCGCGCCGCGCAAGATCTCGGGAGGATGGCGTCACGGCAGGAGCCTCGTCAGGGTCAGCGTCCGTCCCAGGGGCGCCTCCCTCTATCGCATAGGAAGGTGCACCAAGCGCCCTCCTCGGGCAGGGCTCGGGGGCTCTCTTCTGGAGGGTCTCAGGCCTTGCCAACCTCATGAGTGAGGTGCATGGGTGCCACATGGAGGCGTGACACACGTCACGTTTTCCTCAGGAGGACATAGGGAAAAGGGGTGCCCACCGCTCAGGAATTCATCACCAAGATCACACAGGAACTGCAAGATGCAAGAGCCATGCGTGGCGACAGCCGCTCACAAGGCGCAACTCACCGCCCAGGCGAGGGTGCTGAGCTGCGTGTCTGCGTCGACGTCCCAGGGCTCAACAGGGCCACGTCTCAGGAGCGCTTCTGGCCTTCGCGTGTGGGCCATTGCGAGGGCCCGCCACATATCTACATTCGCATGCCCCTCGGCTTGCCGAGCGTGGCGTCGGCCTATTAGCGTGCCATGCGGCCTGACCTGGCGGCTCAAGAGGCCAGGTACCGCGTCATCCTGGAGGGAATGGAGACGGTCTTCACGAAGCCTCCCGAGCCCCCAGAGTCTCCCGAGGCTCAGGGCTCCGGTGGCTCATGAGGAGTCCTTTCTTTGACGCACGCCTTCGGCTGCACCAACTCTGCTTCGTCTACAGATCCAGGTGACATCTTCCAAGCTCGTTTAAGCTGGGAGCGCCCCTTGGGATGCATTATTCACAGGCCATGTTGGTCCGTCCCTACGGCATCTATCCCATTTGTTGATGTCTTTAGCTTACCTTGCTGGGGGCGCCCCTCGGGCTGCATCATCCCCAAGCCGCTCGGGCCGGACCCAGTGGCATGTATCTTCCTGCATTTACCCAAGCTGATTTGCCTTCCCTGCTTAACTTGCCTGCGGTTATCACCTTTCTCGATCATCGCCTCCCACGGGGCCTCCTCGCAGGCACGGCGCTGGTGCATGGGTCTGTCCCTGCCATGCCAACAAATCTGAGCGGTCGAGCTCTGGCTCGCGGCATGCCCCGCACACGTCACCTCACCAGGCCCTCAGTGCCTTCACTTCATCCGGACCAACCAGCGGCAGGCTGACGGCTGTAACGGCAAACCATATTCTTCTTGTGCCTGTCCACAGGGACCCTGCGGGGAGGATCTCAGGCAGCACCGCTAGTCTCCTTTTCTCTCATGCAATTCGCTTGCGCGTCAAAGGGGGGGGGCTCCTGAGCATCATGACTCAGGAGCTCTTACTGGCTCTCCAGCCCTCACCCCCTGGCCTTGACCACGGCATCGCGACCTGGCATACCAGTGGCGGCTGAGCTCGCTCGAGGGCCGGGACCTGAGGACGCAGAGCACTAAGGAGAGCATGGGAGGAGGGAAACTTGTATGGGCCGGCATGGCTATGCCGCACATGTTGGCGCGCAGCCCCAATGCAACGTCAGGAATCGCCAGGAAGTTCACAAGATAAGTCTTGCCCTCGGATCGGCTAAATGTCTGGGCCTTATGGATACTCAGGCCTTGCCGCAATCCCGTTGCGGCCACGTCAACTCCCTTTTTTCCCTTACCATGGCCGCTTGAGTGCTAAGTGGGGACCTCCTGAGCATCGCACCTCAAGGGCTCTTACTGGACCTCGAGCCGCACACCTCCTGGCCTTGACCACGGCACGCGACCTAGCATACCAGTGACGGCTGTAGCCTGTCTGGGGACCGGAACCCGTCGGCGTAGAGCAACAAGCTATTGTGAGGAAAGAAAGGGGGACCAAGCCTTAATGGGACGCGCGTTCATCAAACCTTCATAATAGGGAAGATAAGCACAAAAGACATTACAGACCCTTACATGCCCCCACGGGGAACTTCATCATTCTTCGTAGGAAACAAAAGCTAAAACTAAGGAGGATCCTATCTACACCCCCTCCCCCCGTGGCAGATGCCATCATTAACAGTGGGCCACGGGAGGCCGGCGCCAGCCCCATCCAGATCAGCGGCGGCGACGGCGGGACGCGGGAGCACTGCTCCGAGCACGACGAGAGCTCGGGTGCACGTAGCTGTCGTTGCTCATCTTCGGAGTCTTGTAGAGCTCAGGAGAGCTGCTGGACTCCCAAGAGCTACTGCTGCTGGAGTGGTCGCGAGCGGAGCGCGCATCATCTTCGCGCTCCTCTCTAGAGCAGCACTCCAGGCGACGGGCCTTGGCATCGAAAACTTTGAAGAAGAGGGTGGAGACTCCATTGTATTCGAGATGGGTCGCGAGGGCGCCCCTCGCGCGGTAGACCCGCGCGATCTCGCCCTAGCCGCGAGTCATGAAGATCTTGCCGGTGGGGACCGCTTCGATCTCCGCTCCCATCGCCGGAGCGCCGCAACCGGCGTGCTGCAACCAGAGCTCGAGAGGCCCCCTCGGCGGCATCATGTCGGAGAAGAATCGCGGGAAGCGGATCTAAGAGCTTGGGGGCATCAGTGCCCACAGCACCAGCTCACGCGAGGAGTCCGCGGCGTGGATTCCTGGGGCGATGGTGCGTGTCGCTGCGGCATGGCGACCCCGGGGCGCAGCACCGGTGGCGCAGCTCATCGCTTCGCCTTCCAGTGTCCTTGGCTTGGGCATACAGGGGAAGTAGATACCCTGGGGGAGGCCACTCACACCAAGGCCTCGCCACCACCTGCATCGCCGCTTCTTCGCGACGATGGATCGACCTCTTCTTCGGCGGAAGTTGCTCTGGGACATCTCGGGGTGCCTTCCCCTTTTCTTCGGCGGAGAACCTTCTGATAGGCACCATCGGTGCTAGCGACGAATCAAGGAAGAAGAAGCTAATAGCGGAGCAAGGAGAAAGAAGCAACCGAGCAAGGAAGGGATGGGAAACGGGGGCTCCTCCCCCTCCCCATTTATAGCAAGAGAAGGCCAACTGACACCTCCCACGATCGCAGTTAATAATGGTTTTCCTTGCATGTCGCAGGGACTCGTCATGTCGTGCAGTTGTCGAGGCAGCGTGGGGAAGTGGAGACGCCCACGTCCAATCAGCCGCCACGCGTCAACCGAGGCCGCATGCTTTTCGGGCCCGCAATGCTCCGTTCTTGACCCTTGGCTTCGCCGCGAAGCCAAGCCCGAGCGCATCTTGGGCCCGGGGGCTACTGTCGGTGTTCTAGGAACGGGCGTCCCCGATCTTGCCTGCCTGCGGCCCACGACATGGCTAATCTAGCAGGCCGTATGGCCCACCTTCATCAACAAGGCATCCAAGACCCTAGCGAGGGGCCAAGCCTCACGAGGCGGACGACACAAGACCTCCTCCGGAGCGGCGTAGTCAGGCAGGCTCACGAGGAGCGGAGATATCAAGGCGAGGCAGACCTCACGAGGCTCTCGTGGCGTGAGCCATGACGATCGACACCTGGCGGTTGCCAGGCGGGCGCCAGCGCGCACATCGTCCTTGTTTCCTCTTTGATGCTAACGAAACCAGCGCATGTGAGGAGTACCGAGGCATCAGGCAAAGGTTTCCATTTTTGTGCAACAAGACCAAGACCAGAAGGATGGCAAGACGGAGGTCATCATGGAGCCCAAGACGGCGTCACTACCAAAGCCTTTCGCAGGCGCAGACCACCTTTTGCCAGGATAGCTTGTACTAGATGTCCCCCTTCAAATTTGCCCGCCATTGTTGGCTCCCTTCCCGCTCAAGATTTGGGAGGAGGACCAGGGCCTCTATAAGTAGGACTAGCCACCTCCATAGGCGAGGGAGGACATCTTATATCACCCTCACCCACACAAGTTGGCCAAGCACAAGAACACCTCATCCTCAGGAGGCTGTTCTTCCCCTTGTATTGTTCATCACCAGCCCAAGAGGCAATCCACCACCACCACACTAGAGTAGGGTATTACACCACAACGGTGGCCCGAACCAGTATAAATCTTGTGTCTTTCTGTGTTGCGAGTGCGTCGAGTTCGTCCTTGAGATCTTAGCGAGCTAGGACGTAGATCGGTGGGAGGAAAAGACTTCCCACGCACGCTAGTGTTCGAACCTTAAGGGTTTGCTGGAACCCCACATCCGACAGTTGTGATGCGCCTCAAGAGCCGTGATGAGAGGGCTCACGAGCTTGTGGACGAAAAGTGCTGAGGCCTTCTCCGGCACGCATTCTCCCGCGTCTTCAGCCATCTCCAGAACACCTATCCTAACTTTCATTTTGCCCTCGCCATTGCCCCAGTGCCCCGCGGTCATACGGGGCAACCTCGCGCACTGGGTGGACAACAATGTGGACGCTCTGGTTAGGGCCTATGCTTCTGATGACGACGCGGTGGTGGTCGCGGCGGATGAGCGCGACGTGGTTGATGGCTGCGCTGTTGATGGAGGTGTGGCTGATGCGGTGAAGACAGCGACAACGATGGCATCAGCAGCCTGTCCGGAAGCGATTCGAGGGACGAGGCGAGCGATATGTCCGGCTGAGCCATCGCTCCTTTATTTTGAACCTGCATGCAAAAGCTTGGGTACGGCGCCTCACGATCTAAGAGCATGAAGCCCCTCATGTAAATAGACTACCACTTCATTCCTTAGGCTAGGCTTAAAGCATGCTTTTGGGTGCTCGCGACTCCCCTTACGGGCTTGATGCCATAACTTACTTTGGTTTAGCCGGGCTTCAAACTGGTTTGGCGGTTGTGGACGTGCATTCCTTCTAAGAGGAGCCCCTCACGAGCTCGTGAGGTTTTGGTTTCCTGAGAGGTCCGCCGGTCCACCCGAGAGAGTCTCGCGAGAAGCGAGCACCAGTAACGGCAATGTGTGCGCGCAGCGCGCATACGCCTCTGCGAGCCCCCGCTCGCGAGGTGCTCATAAGGTGGGAGGTAGCGGACGCGAACCTCAAACAAAACACAAATCTAGAAACTTACAAAATCAACACGAACGAAAAAGGATGCCCCCCACGATTGCCAATGGAAATGCAACTTCAAATTCAAGATCAAAAGCTGCGAGTCTGAGCTACAGAAAGGAGGTCAAAAGCAAACAGCCGCGTCCAGCACCTAGCTAGTATTCTTGTCTTCGAGTCTTCTCACCAGCGCGGAGCTAAGTGCTTTCATAGGCCATGAGCATAGTCATTGGGGGACAGTGTCGACGGCCAGCGCGGAGCATGGTGCTTACACTAGGACATGGGCGGGAGCCCCCGAGGCCCGAGGGCGGCACTCCGGAGACTCCAGGGCGTGTATAGCCCCACTCATTATTACGTGAGAGTGTCACGAGTGGAGACCTTCATAGGTGTGAACCTTACTTCATATCGCCAGGCGAGGGGCCCACCTTGCGCCGCCCTCGACCATCGTTGGGGCGTCCGGAAACCAGGCCGATAGCAAGGGGCAAAGGGGACGCTAGCGGAGCCCTCGGCGACCATGGGCCCTCTGCCGGGGGGAAAGCTCGCTAGTGCCTCCCCGACAGAGGACCTACCTCCCGGCTCCTCCCCCGCAGCCCTCAATGCGCTTCCCCTGGTGGAAGGGGGGCTGCCGTGCTGGGGCCGTCGTCCACCGCTATGACCTGATTCACTTGCGACCCATGGTTAGCTTAAGCCTGCTCCTGAGAGATTAGTGGTGCCCTATAGCTGTTGTCACCAGCGTGGTCGGCGAGGCTCCTGGGGTGGCTCCTGGAAGGCCTCAGCTTCCAGCGTCTCCTCTTCCCAACCCAGCTCGAGGAACGAACCGGGGTCGTCTTCTGGTGTGTACTCCTGGTCCATCACGTGGGGCACATAGGCCTCTAGAGCCATCGGCCCAGAAACTTCGTTGAGGTGCCCCACGCTCCACGTCGCTTGGCTCGGCGCGCCAGGATGGTAGGGCGGCATCTTGCCGGGACCGTGGGTGGCGATGCTTACGCCTGCACCCATTGGGGGAGGCATAGTGTGTGGTTGGGTGTCCGGTGCCGCTGGTTGCACCGATGCCGACGAAACCTCTTGGTGCGCCTGGGGGCCCGTGGGCGCGACGGGGCCCACCGAGTGATCTGGCCGCAGAATGAGGCGTAAGCAAGGAGCAGAAAGGCGGCGTACCACTGGATGCGGTGTCCAACAGCTCGGCAACATGCTCCAGCAATGCATCCCGGCCGCTCTCTATCAGTCGGCATCGCACCAGCTCCCGCGCCACTATGAGCGCGGCCCTCAAGTTCGCTTGTCCCCATCGGGAGTGCAGAGCCGTCATCGTGGCGTAGCTTGAGGCCCTTGCAGCGGCCCGCATGCGCTGCGGGGTAAGGGTGGAAGGTGTCGGACCACGCCGCCCATGCCTCGATGCGTTTGGCGGTGCGTGTGCCGCCTGGAGCGCGGAGTTGAGGTCTTATTGGTCGGACAATGCTGCCCAGGCTGGCCAGGCTGCCCAGTGGTCAGTGTCGGCCCTCGGGTCGCTGGACATCGGTGCTACACAGTGTTGGCGGGTCTGCTGATGGAAGAGAGGCTTCGACGCACCCCTACCTGGTGCGCCAAATGTCGGATTTCGGGTTCGGCAAAACCCTTGAGGTTCCAACACTGGCGTGCGCACGAAGATCTCCCCTCCCTCTAGCTCACGCCCTCACCGCAATCTCAAGGCTCAGCGCGTCGAACTCGCAGAACAAAGGGACACAAGATTTATACTGGTCCGGGCCACCGATGTGGTGTAATACCGTATGCCAGTGTGGTGTGGTTGATTGCATCTTGGGCTGGGAATGAATGGTTACAAGGGAAGAACAGCCTCCTGAGGAGAGGTGCTCTTGTGCTTGGTGAGTGTGGTGGCCTTGGTTGAATGGATCCGGTCCAAGATGAGATGTCTGCCTACGGTGGTGTCTAGTCCTATATATAGAGGCCCGGGTCCTCTTCCCAAATATTAGGCAGGAAGGGATCCCACAACGGCCAATTGGAAGGGGAACAACTAGTACAAGCTATCCTGACAAAAGATGGTCTTCGCATGCCAAAGGCTCTGGTGGTGATGTAATCCTGGGCTCCATGGTGACCTCTGTCATGCCGACCTGCTGGTCTTGGTCTTGTTGCACCGATATGGAAACCTTTTCCTGATGCCTCGAGACTCCTCGCCTGCGCTTTCCTGTTTAGCACCAAAGAGGAAACGAGGACACTGCGTGCGCTGGCGCCCGCCTGGTGCCCGCCTGGCCTTGGTTGTCATGGCTTGTGTCACAGGAACCTTGCGAGGTGCCCCTTTCCTTGATCTCTCCGCCCCTCGCAAGCCAGCCTGGTGAGGCCGCCCCCGAGGAGGTCTTGCATCGTCCGCCTCGCGTGGCTCGGCCCCTCGCGAGGGTCTTGAGTGTTTGCTGGTGGAGATGGGCCGTACGGTGCCACTGACGGAGCCATGCCGTGGGCCACAGGCAGGCAAGTCTGGGGACTCCCATTCCCAGGACGACAACAACTCCATTGGCATTGAACTTTCATTCAAAACCAATACCTTGATTCTTACGGTGCCTTCCTTGCTTGTGTATAATTTCCTCAAATTTCTTACATCCGGCAAGACTCTTGTAGACACCTTTCTCTATAATTCCCTTTAATAGGTTATTAGTGGAATCAAGAGAACTACTAGAGGCAATAATATTGGATTTAACATGATTGTTGTTACTACTAGAAGAAGAATCTTTCTTACTCTTATTGCTAGATTTAACTTGTGGCATTTAAGTAGACAAGAGTAAACGCTTGGCAACGTAAGAAGAACTTTTCTTGCGAATATCATCATTGATTGCCGTTAAGAACCCATGGTCTTGCGCAAGGTTGAGCTTTTCAAAGCGTAACTTCTCATGAGTCTTTAAAAGGTCTCGATTGTCTTCCAAGGTAGTTTCATGAGTTAACTTAAGAGTGTTTAGTTCTTTAGTTAGATGCTCAATCTCCTTCTTATCACATTCATTTGTTTTATCTTGATTAGCATGATTAATAGGAAGTTCATCATAGTTTTCATCACTAGAGTTGTCAACAAGTAAATCATCATCACCTAGCAAATCATCTTCATCACTATTGAAATCAACATACTCAGGGTGTGATACCTTTGGCCCTTTAGCCATGAAGCATCTTCCAATTCCTTCATTTGGTGAGTCAAATATGTCATAGGAGTTGGTTGACACAAGTGCTAGACCGGCAACACCTTCATATAGAGTATATTTGGAGTCGGAGTGATAACTTCTCTCGGAGTGATTAACAGAGTCGGAGCAGGATACCCATTCACCAACATGCGCTTGATGTCTTCGTTTTGTGTAGATCCTTGATGATTTGTCCTTCCTTTCTGAATCCTTGCTTCTCCGTGATGTTCTTCATTCATAATGGCCATCTCTACTCCTCCTATCTATAGGTGGTGATTCTTCTCTTCTACTTATCCTTTTTGGTGAATCTTCTCTTCTTTTGTAGGGAGCGGTGCACTCATTGGAGTAGTGTCCAGGTCTTCCACAATTGTAGCAATTAAGTTCATGACTCGAAGATCTTTTGGCATTGTAGGACCTTGACTTGGAACTCCTTTCCTTGCTTCTACTCTTGTAGAACTTGTTGAAGTTCTTCACCATTAGGCTCAATTCTTCATTGAAGGCTTGTTTCTCACTTGATGATGTAGGAGCATCACATGAGGCTTTGTAAGCACCACATGACTTGTTGTGAAGCTCTTCCTTATCCTTGAGTGACATCTCATGAGAAAAAATTCTTCCAATTACTTCCATTGGCTTGAGATCTTTGTAGTTGGGCATCATTTGGATCAATGTGCGCATAGTATCATATTTTCCATCCAAGGCTCTTAGGATCTTCTTGATGACGAATCTATCAGTCATCTCTTCACTTCCTAAGCCAGCAATCTCATTTGTGATGAGAGCGAGCCTAGAGTACATTTCAGCGACACCTTCACCATCCTTCATTTTGAACTTGTCAGCCTGACTTTGAAACACATCCAATTTGGATTCCATGACGGAGTCGGTACCCTCATGCATATCAATCAAAGTATCACAAATTTCCTTTGCATTCTCAAGACGACTGATTTTGTTGAATTATACGGGGCACTATCCGTTGAAGAGAATATCACAAGCTTGAGCATTGTATTGCAGCATCTACAACTCTTCTGCGCTAGCTTCACGGTTTGGTTCTCTCTCATCAAAGAATTCACCTAGCAAGCCAATACACATAATAGCCCAAATGGCGGGTGTCGGATCACGGGTTCCGGCAAAACCCTTAAGGTTCGAACACTGGGGTGCGTGCGAAGATCTCCCCCTTATCGATCCGTGTCCTAACTTAGCCTAGATTCATGAACTAACTTGACGAACTCGCAACACAAAGGACACAAGATTTATACTGGTTCAGGCCACCATTGTGGTGTAATACCCTACTCCAGTGTGGTGGTGGTGGATTGCCTCTTGGGCTGAGGATGAACAATACAAGGGGAAGAACGGCCTCCTCAGGTCGAGGTGTTCTTGTGCTTGGTGCACTTGTGTGGCTGAGGATGATCTTGGATCCTCTCTCTCTCCTTCTCTCCCTTTGCCTATGGTGGTGGCTAGTCCTATTTATAGAGGCCCTGGTCCTCTCCCCAAATATTGAGCGGGAAGGTATCCAACAACGGCCAATTTGAAAGGGGACAGCTAGTACAAGCTATCGTGACAAAAGGTGGTCTTCGCCTGCTAATGGTTCTGGTGGTGATGCTATCCTGGGCTCCACGGTGACCTCCGTCTTGCCATATGGAAACCTTTGCTTGATGCCTCGGTACTCCGCGCCTGTGCTTGCCCCCTTAGCACCAAAGAGGAAACAAGGACGCTGCGCGCGCTAGCGCCTGCTTGGCGTCCGGGTGGTCTCGACCGTTATGTCTTACGTCATGGAAACCTCACGAGGTTTGCCCAGCCTTGAACTCTCTGCCCGTCACGAGCCAGCCTGATGAGGCTGCTCCTGAGGAGGTCTTGTGTCGTCCGCCTCGCGAGGCTTTGCCCCTCGTGAGGGTCTTGATTCCTTGTTGATGAAGATGGGTTGTATAGGCCTGCCAGCAAAGCCACGCCGTGGGCCGCAGGCAGGCATGTCTAGAGACCCTCGTTCCGAAAACGCCGACAGTAGCCCCCAGGCCCAAGGCGCGCTCGGGCTTGGCTTCAAGGTGAAGCCAAGGGTCAAGTTCAGAGCACTGCGGGCCCCAATTGCCTGCGGCCTCGGTCAACACATGGCGGTTGATTGGACATGGGCGTCTCCGCTTCCCCATGCTGCCTTGATACCCGCCTAGCTAAATGGCCACCGCGGTCTACATGGTTATTCTTCCATCGCCTGCGTCATTCTCCTCCGATTCCTCTGCTACCCCCAGACTCAGCTCCTCTTTCCAATCTGACCTTATCTCTGCTCGCCCCATCGCCATGGCATTGACGCAAGCGGATAAAGGGAAGAAGTCTCTGTCTTCAGCTAGTGCGCCCTGGGCCGCCGAGCCCACAGTAGGCCCATCGCAGGTGCTCAACGATGAGGCCATGGGCAAGGTGCATCCCATGCTCGCATCCATCTTCAACGAGTTGGGAGAGACAGTGGCTTGGCCTACTTCCCGTGCTCGCATTGACCAGACGGCCACTGAGGTCCCCTTCTTCATCGATGCCCTCTTGGCCGGCTTGGTCCCTCCTTTCTCCGCCTTCCTCAACAAAGTGCTTTCCCATTAACAGATCCACATGCTGCACCTTGATCCCCAATCCGTGACCCTGCTTGCCGTCTTCGCCTTTGTTGCGAGGCCATGGTCGGCATTGCTCCTTCCGTGGCTCTTTTCTGCCACTTCTTCTCGCTGCACCTGATTGATCCTAGGTAGAGCTCCGGGTGCCTGAGCTTTCAGGCCATGGCGGCGACGGGATTGACTTCGAGCTTCCACAGTCCGTGAGCGGGTTACGGACACGCTGGGTGTTTGTTGACACCGGAGTGCTCAGCCCCCTGCTCTATTATCCATCTGATCCCGCCATTCCTAACTCCGGTTGGTGCCACCGGAGGCTCGCCGATCCACGCCTTGTCCCCGTCTGGCTGAGGTTGAGATGGCTCAAAGACCTTGGCGTGACTGCGTCTATGGTGGTGAGGGAGTTCGTCCGGCGCCGAATTGCTCCGCTTCAGCGCCACTCCCAGTCGATGTGGGCCTTGCTCAGCAGCCAGGACCACATGAGACTTCAGGAGTCTAAGGTCCCCCATGAGGCGCGGTGAACGGCGTTTGATTTCCTGACGGGCATCCCATTGCCAGACAACTTGCCGAGGAAGAGTTGTGTTTTGTATCGCTGCTCAAACAAGATGTCCTTCACGGAGAAGATGCCCTGGTTCGACAAGTGGGGTTGCGCCCAGCTGGCCTCATGGGGCCCCGTGAGAACCCCATCGTCGTGGTTCCTTTCCTCGACGCTGATGCAGAGCTCGCCCCTAGTGTTGGTGCAGGGGGGCGTGCACCGCTGGGGGCCGATAGTGAAGGTGTCGAGATGCTGATGCCGCCTAGGGCTCCCGAAGCATCGACCTCGGGGTCCCGTGACTCTTGCCCTAGGTTGGCGGTTGAAGGGGCGGTGCAGCCCGCATCTCTCGTGGCCAGGGCTCCTGAGGCCTCGGCAAGTCACTGCGAGGTAGAGCCGGCTAGCTCTCCTCAGCCTGGCGCTTCTGAGGCTGCCCCTCCGAGCACTTCTCCAACCGCGCCTCGTGTCGGCCTCCATGTCCAGTGCTTCGGCCGGCTGTGCGTGGACTTCGCAGAACTCCGCAAGAGAAAGGGGTCCCCAAGCTGCGGTAGCGTCACCTTCGGGCCGTTGAAACGGAGGAAGTATATCGCTGTTGATGAGTAAGTACCTTATCTTGGTGACCTTCTCTGTGCCGCTTTCCTTCCTGACGATTGTGCCATCAGGACCCCTTCTGCCAAGGCCGTAAAATCTGCTGAGAAGCAGCACCCTCTCGTCTCCTTGCACACGCCAAGCTCGAGCGCCGCAATCTTGTGCGCCGCCCATGGCGTGGGGTCCGCCGCGGGAGTTGGCCCGTCATCAGGGCATCTTGAGCTCGCGCCTTCGCCGTCCTTCCTTCACGGCCTGGCTCGGAGCGCGGCAAGCGTGCCAAGGGCTCCTCCCCTGAGCACACCCGGCGGCTGGCTGGCTTCGATCCTAGGGTCCTCTTCAAGCAGCGGGCTCCGTTTAGTTCGGGCCCCTCGCGAGACCCAGCCAGTGCCTGGGGCAGCGCTAGCCCCCATCCTCCTACTGAGAGGGGACGTACCGCCTTAGGTGCCACCCACAGCCCCCGTAGCGGAGGGGGAGATGAGTCATGCGCTCGAGTTCGAGCACGGGAGGAGCGTTTTTCGTCATGAGCTCTTCCAGGAGGTGATGGGCGCGATGAACCGACTCGGTGAAGAACTTGAGGGTGTCGACGCGTGCCTCGAGGACGAGGATCTTCGGTTGGCGGAGGAGTGGCACAAGCTGAAGGTGGCCATCAACCTCGGGCGCCACCAGCACGAGCTGGACAATAGGAAGGCCGGGGCTTCTCTTGCAGCCTCTTATGAGGCCTGCTCCCAAGCTCTGGAGGAGGCTCGGGAAGCCGACCGCCGTCGCAAGGCCACGGAGAAACGTGCGTGGGAGCTCCAAGCCTGGAGCGCTGTCTTGGATCAGCAGGTGGAGGCGTGTAGGGCTTCTCTCGCATCGTTGAGGGGGTCGCCCGCCGAGGAGGAAGAGTTCCGGAAGCGCGAGGAGGTGCTGGCACTGGAAGCCGTGGAGCATGGCCTTGAACTCGAACGGCTGGAGATGAGGGAGCGCTATGTTGCTCGGGCAGAGGATGACGTCAGTGCGCGCGAGGTCAGGGCCCAGGAGGAGGTCGACCGCTGTGTGGCCGAGGCTCGTGTGGATCTCGAGAGTAGGCACAACCAGAAGCTAAAGCTCGTGGAAGCTGGGGCCGCTAGTAGGACTGCTGCCCTCAAGTACCGGCTGGTCGAGGTGGAGCGGCGCGAGGAGGCCACCGCATCAGCCCTGCCTTGGCGCAGGCTGAACTGGTTTCATCCCGCGCCGAGCTGCTCTCTCTTCGGCAGCGGGTCGCCGACGCCAAGTCCGTCGCACGGCAGAGCAGGGACGAAGTGCTTGAGCGGCGGGCGTTGGAGCGTGTGCACGCCCCCATGCTCGAGGACCTCAGGAATAGGGCCAACAACGCCCTGGGCCATACCTGCGATGAGAATGCTCCTCATCCCCATGCAAACGACTACGCTAGCCACCTCCGCTTCTTTGGGGATGTGGTGACGCGCCTGCAGAACCGTTCCGAGAGGGCTCACCAACTTGTTGAGGAGAGGAGTCGCAGTTTGCTAGGGCACGCGTTCTCCCGCATCTTCAGCCACCGCCAGAACATCGACCCCAACTTCGATTTTGACGCCGCCATTGCTCCTGTACCGGAAGCCATCCAGGGCGATCTGGCGTGATGGGTTGAAGAAAATGTGGATGCGCTGGTCAAGGCCTTCACTTCTGATGATGACGGGGTAGTGGTTGTGGCAGACGAAGGCGTCGTGGTTGACGACGGCGACACCGGCGCCGGTGAAGGTGGAGCGACGCCAACGATGGCGATAGCGACGCTAGTGGTGCATCAGAAGATGATATGGGAGACGCGGCAAGCGACATATCTGGCTGATTCCTCGTTCCCCTGCCGTTTTCCCTGTAAAAACTTAGGCGTCACCCCGGAAGATTGTAAGAGCATTTTGAGAGGGGGAGCCCCTCATGTAAACAATCGTAGCTTTTATCCTTCTGTGTCAAATTGAGTACGCGTCTTCACGAGATTATGCATGCCGGGGCAAGGTTGTTGTTGCAGTTTACCTTAGTTTGGACGAGCCCGAAACAGGCCCAAGAGATTGCGGGTTTTTGAGGAGCTCCTGAGGAATTCGTCGACACTCCCGAGGGGGCCGCATGATAAGCCAGCACAAGCCACGGCGTGGTGCGTGTGTGGCTCGTGTGCTTCATGCCCAGCCCGGCTCGCGGGGGGACCCGCGAGGGGGGGGGGCGACTGGCGTGAACTCCGAAATAAAGCAAGAACTAGACAGTGAGAAATAGCTCGAACGAGAAAAGGCATCCCCCCAGCGCATCAAATAAAATTCAACTTCAACTTAAATCCAAATCCAGAAGGCAGGGTTATAGAAAAGATATCCAAAGCAAATGGCCGCGTCCGGCACCTAGTCTAGTCTTCAACGTCTTCTCACCAGCGCGGAGCTAAGTGCTGCCACTGGGCGTGGGAGGGAGCCCCCGAGGCCCAAGGGCGGCTCTCCTGAGGCTCTGGGGCGTGTACAGCCCCACTCATTATTACATGAGAGTGTCACGGGTGGCGATCTTTACAGGCGTGAGCCTTACTTCGTATCGCCTGATGAGGGCCCCGCCTTATGCCACCCCCTACCACCGCTGGGATGACCAGAAACCAGGATGGCCCAACAAGGGCAGAGGGGACGCCAGCGGCGCCCTCGGTGACCACGGGTCCTCTGCCGGGGGAAAGGTCACCGTCGCCACTCCGGCAGATGGCCTACCTCCAGGTGTGGCCTTGCTCCGTGCAACACGGGGAGGGGCCTTGCTCCTGGTCCCTTCCACGCAACCCCCAGATGGGTCTCTCCTATTGGGGCGGGCATTGCCTTGCCAGAACCATCGTTTGGCACCGTGACCTGGTTCATGTGTGACTCATGGTTAGCATAAGCTTGCCCCTGAGGGATTAATGGTACCCTATATCTGTCGTCGACGGTGCGGCCGGCAGGGCTCTATGGCGGCTCCTGGAAGGCTTCAGCTCCTAACGCCTCCTCCTCCCATCCTGGCCAGAGGAACGAGCCGGGGCCGTCCTCCGGCATGTACTCCTGATCCATCATGCGGGGCACGTAGGCCTCCGCGGCCGCTACCCCAAAGACCTCGCTGAAGTGCTCGACGCTCCATGTCGCTCGGCCCGTCACGCTGTCCTGAGGATGGCGGGGCGGTGCTCCGATGAGGCCGTGTGCGAAGACGCTCATGCCCGCGCCCGCCCGAGGTGGCTCGGATGTGAGGGGGCGGCCTCCACCATGGACCGTGCTGATGTGGACGAAGCCCCCGGGCGCACTTGGGGGTACGCGGGCGCGGCGAGGCCCGTCGTGGGATCCTGCCGCTGCCTGGGGCGTTAGCTGGTAGCAGAAGGGCGATGCTCCCGTGGCCACCGCATCCAGGAGCTCGGCGACGCTTTCCAGCAGTCCATCCCGGCCACTCTCCATCAGCCGGCACCGCAACAGCTCCCGAGCCACTGTGAGCTCGGACCGCATGTTCGCCTGCTCCCTCCTGGTGTGCGGTGCCCTTGCTGCGGCGTGGCTTGCGGCCCTTGCAGCAGCTCGCATCTGTCGGGGGGTAAGAGCAGAGGGTGAGCGGCCGGGCTACCCACGCCCCGTAGTGGTTGGGGCGCCAGACGCCTGAGCCGCGGGGTTGAGGTCTTCCTGGGCGGGCGGCACCGCCCATCGGTCATCGTCAGCCCTCGGGTCATCGGACATGGGAACCGCCAAGCGTCGGCGGATCGCCTGGTAGGGAAGAAGCTCCGGCGCACCCCTACCTAGCGCGCCAAATGTCAGATCATGGGTTTCGGCAAAACCCTTAAGGTTCGAACACTGGGGTGCATGCGAAGATCTCCCCCCTATCGATCCGCGTACTAACTTAGCCTAGATCGCACGAACTAACTTGACGATCTCGCAACACAAAGGACACAAGATTTATACTGGTTCGGGCCACCGGTGTGGTGTAATACCCTACTCCAGTGTGGTGCTGGTGGATTGCCTCTTGGGCTGAGGATGAACAATACAAGGGGAAGAATGGCCTCCTCAGTTTGAGGTGTTCTTGTGCTTGGTGCACTTGTGGCTGAGGAATATCTTGGATCCTCTCTCTCCTTCTCTCCCTTTGCCTATGGTGGTGGCTAGTCCTATTTATAGAGGCCCTGGTCCTCTCCCCAAATATTGAGCAGGAAGGGAGCCAACAACGTCCAATTTGAAAGGGGACAGCTAGTACAAGCTATCCTGACAAAAGGTGGTCTTCGCCTGCCAAAGGTTCTGGTGGTGATGTTGTCCTGGGCTCCATGGTGACCTCCGCCTTGCCGTCCTTCGAGTCTTGGTTTCGTTGCACCAATATGGATTCCTTTGCTTGGTGTCTCGGTACTCCGCTCCTGCGCTTGCCCCCTTAGCACCAAAGAGGAAACAAGGACGATGCGCGCGCTGGCGCCCACCCGGTCTCGATCATCATGGCTTACGTCACGGAAACCTCATGAGGTTTGCCCAACCTTGAACTCTCCGCCCCTCACAAGCCGGCCCGATGAGGCCGCTCCTGAGGAGGTCTTGTGTCGTCCGCATTGCGAGGCTTGGCCCCTCATGAGGTTCTTGATTCCTTGTTAATGAAGATGGGTCGTACAGGCCTGCTAGCAAAGCCACGTTGTGGGCTGCAGGTAGGCAATTCTGGGGACCCCCATTCCGAGAACACCGACAGTGGGGTTATGTCCAAGAATATGCATTTTCATATGATGCTTCCAACTAGCAAAATTTGTACCATCAAAGTAAGGACCTCTACGATGGTAATTTCCCTCGCTAGACGCCATACTCTCCTAGGTTGTGAAACTAAGGTTATGATCACCAAAAGCTTTGGAAATCAGGGAAAATGGAGACCAAAGCAATGATACCACTTGTAGGATTGAAAGTATGTCTAGAGGGGGTGATTAGACTACTTGACCAAATAAAAATCTAGCCTTTTCCTAATTTTAAGTCTTGGCAGATTTTATCAACTTAGCACAAGTCAAGCAATCAACCTACACATGCAAGTCTAAGAGAATAGCAGCGGAATGTAAAACATTGCACATGAAGGTAAAGGGAGGAGTTTGGAGGGAGCAAACGCAATGTAGACACGGAGATTTTTGGAGTGGTTCCGATAGGTGGTGCTATCGCACATCCATGTTGATGGAGACTTCAACCCACGAAGGGTAACAGTTGCGCGAGTCCATGGAGGGCTCCACCCATGAAGGGTCCATGAAGAAGCAACCTTGTCTATCCCACCATGGCCATCGCCCACGAAGGACTTGCCTCACTAGGGTAGATCTTCACGAAGTAGGTGATCTCCTTGCCCGTACAAACTCTTTGGTTCAACTCCACAATCTTGACGGAGGCTCCCAAGTGACACCTAACCAATCTAGGAGACACCAATCTCCAAAAGGTAATATATGGTGTGTTGATGATGAACTCCTTGATCTTGTGCTTCAAATGGTAGTCTCCCCAACACTCGACTCTCTCTCACAGATTTGGATTCGGTGGAAAGATGATTTGAGTGGAAAGCAACTTGGGGAAGGCTAGAGATCAAGATTCAAATGGTTGGAATGGAATATCTTGGTCTCAACACATGAGTAGGTTGTTGTCTCTCAGAAAATGAATGCTGAAGCGTAGGAACGTTCTGATGGCTCTACTTACTAATGAAGGAAAGGTGGAGCGGTATATATAGCCTCCACGCAAAATCTAACCGTTACACACAATTTACTAAACTCGGTGGGACCAGATCAGAAAACTCGGTCGGACCGACTCACTATTGGTACTCCCTCCATCCTGGCTTATTGGACCCATTTTTACTCAATTCATGGGCTCATTTTCCTCAAGAAATTGTCTTTACCAACATATTAATATCGGAAATGCATGCGTGAACAACGAATGATTAAACCTTGCATGCAACGTTTGGACAAAGCATTGACTTATGAACATGTGAATGTGAGGGACTACAACCTCGTGCATGCATGCAATAGTGACACGTACACATGGATGCAAAAACGCACGCGACGCCCTAATGCATGCATGTCTGAGCACATGACGGAACACACACGGTCATGCTCAAGTGCTCAACCTACATGTGCATGCACACCCATACTCAGCTAGGGTGAGCTAGTGACCGTATAAACACCGGAAAATGTATATATTGAGCGCAATGAGCGTATTATGAAGTCCATTGACCATATTTTTACAAATATACAGTGACAGATAGTGTATTTATCTCGTTTGAAATTGAGCCATATTAACCGGAAAGGAGGCAGTATGGACTAGCATTACATTGTTGTGTCCCGTCAACTTGCCGAATGAGGAGAAGCTTGCAGGACGGGAGAAGCTTTCGCACGGTGGCTCACAGGACAAGGAGAAACTTTTGACTAATGCAAGCTGTCCCTCACTCAGGCGGTGGATGTGCAATAGATAATTCGGTGTTAGATTGCCATAAGCATACACTATACTAGTACTATTATTGTTTGACTTCCCGAAGAGGCGAATAGCCAAGCGCAAATTTACTAGTACTAGTACTACTACTATAGAGCTTTGTACTATACTACTAGGAACCGGATGGAGGAGCGTCTGCACTCTTATTATATTTTCAAAATGTGATAAAGCAATCTTCAACACATTTGGTTCTCTTCGAGGGTTCTCGCATGTGGTAATGGAAGTTGATTGCATGGAACACTTGCCATAATTCTCGCTTAATTCTGGCTCATATCCTGTTACAAATAGGAGCGCTCGGTAATATTTCCTCTTTTTTTGTTATTCAGCATGTAAACAGGTCAGCAAACCTTGCGGCGCATCTTTGTGCGAACCGTGCTTGCTGCACTTTCAATGTGGCCAGGAGCTGGCTTGATGAAACACCTCTCATCCTTCTTCTTTATTTGCACGGTACCTCGCTTCCTAGTGCCCAGTCTCTTGGCTGATCATCCTAAGAATGCTTATATATGAATAAATCTCTCTCATTTACCCGAAAAAAGATTAAGCCATATTAACCGGAAAGGAGGGAGTATGGACTAGCACTACTTTTTGGTGTGTCCCGTCAACTCGCAGAACAAGGAGAAGCTTGTAGGACAAGGTGAATCTCGCATACGCCTTTTGACTAATGCAACCTACCCTCGCCCAGGCGGTGGACATGCATCAGTTCATTCGGTGTCAGGTTGCCAGAGGCATACACTGTAGTACCCAACATGTGGAGTACCATCATTGTTCAACTTCACGAAGAGGTGAAGAGCCAAGCGCAAGGTTTAGTAGTACGAGTAGTACTACTACTAGAACCGCATGCTGGAGCGTCTGTACTCTTATTTTATTTTAATCTTTGATAAAGTACACATTTATTCGGGAGAAGGGCGGAAAACGGTAGCCCAATAGTATAGTATTCAAAAATATTGAACATGTAATGATGATATCGATCAACCATGCTCGAATATATATTGGCCTCCGTGCGAGCCCATCTGTGTGTTCTCGCTCCTCGTCTCTCTCAAGGAATGGTGGGTTGGCCATTTTGCCGTCAATTGAGATCGGTTTGCTCACGCTCCGGTCCCA
This sequence comes from Triticum aestivum, assembly GCF_018294505.1. NCBI lineage: Eukaryota > Viridiplantae > Streptophyta > Magnoliopsida > Poales > Poaceae > Triticum > Triticum aestivum. The sequence continues at coordinate 171,722,162 of NC_057806.1, forward strand.
CATGTCTGTGATATGCCAAGAGGAGGTGCGTTGACCGACTGGCCATATGCGTAGTTGGTTTTGCACCTTCATACTACTCCTCCCTCCGTCACAATTTACATGGCGCGCTTCATTCTGATGCATTTCTCTCAATGCATTTGCACCACCAGAGAGACTTTAGACGCGTTTAGTTTAATGCTCAATTAATTAGGGCATGGTAACCGCAATCAAGTCCACAATTTTCTCTCGATGTACTACGGAGTGGAGTAAGTGCATGCATGTGTGTACCTGCGGTGGAAGCACTACATGCATGTGTGTACACATTATTTCCTCTAGTAATAGAAATCGTACTATAACTACCAATGCTATTTTTCAGGCCGATCGCTAGTCACCTTGGTCCCAGAGATTTTTTTTCGAAGCGTGCTCTATAAATAGTGATGGATGGAGTAGTATGAGCGGATTCAAATAAGAGCGTATTGATGGTTGCTTCTTCCGAACAACTTACAGTGGGAAAGGTGGGGCTTATGATTTGACTGCTCATTACTCACTATTAATGTGGCGCAACGACCAGGCTGAGTCTCCCATGCGGTTGTGCACTAGTCCCTTGGTTCTTAAATATACTCTAGAGTATTTGTCTTTCTAAAGATTTCAATGAGTGACTACATACGAAGCAAAATGAGTGAATCTACACTCTAAAATATGCCCATTTGAAATTTGTAAAAAGATAAATATTTAGGAACGGAGGTGTATAATTGTGTGCATGGCACATGGACCCGGATGCTGGCAATGCTATCAAGCTTCCAGCATTTTGTTTACATAATTGACGTACTATACAAATAATTTCCAGTGACATGAAATTGTACAATGATCTAAGCTTTCAGCTTTTGTTTCGTGTGTCTTGCCATCGATGCTCTTTCGAAAACAATAAAAAACTAACTTCCTTGCTAATGCATCTCAATGATTAGCAGATCAGAGCTAATATTTACATCACAACTGAAGACAAAGTTGTGAGAAGGTTTAAAATTAAAATTGATCCATGCTTTCATTGGCAACAACGTCCCCCCAGCTCTGTCTAAATCAACAAGGCATTTTGGGAAAAAAGGTAGCTGTCTGGAGCATGCAACATTCCGATCATTTTGTGCAGTTCCACTAAAATAGAGCTGAGCATCCCTGTTCCAAAGATATTAAGTGTGATTACGATAATAGAGGACTGCTGATGAAACAATAAACACACAAATAGAAACCGGACACCTTTGCAGCCTCTCTTAAGACTAACTAGTTGGAGAAGATCTATTATATTATTAAAATGATAGAAAACGAACGGTTTAGATGTAACAATAGATAAAGAGTTAAAAAGGATGGTCGTGATTTGTAGGAATAAAGTGCAGATGCATGTTTCCTTATATCATACGTGTTGAGATTTAAGGATAGAAAAAGTTACGCAAAAGAGTCGTCGCTAATGACATGTATAAATCAGATGGTTCACAAATAAGGAAACTTATATGATTATAATAAGATGGATCACGTATCTACTACACGGAAGCAAACAAAGCCAGCCTTTACTTCCGTTAAAAAAAGGGTGTGGCTAAGACACATCTAGATGTGATGTAACTATAGCACATCTAAGTTGACTTCATCATCTGTTTTGTGGTTCAAATACTTGTTTTCTTTTTTGTTTGTTTCGTTTTTTGAGGTTGTCTATCTCAACCAGTGGCCACGTAGGTAGACCAGCACAGGGTCCGCGCACATATGTTGCATCGTCTGCTTGTCCAAGTCACCCACAAACCTATAAAGCTACATTTAGTTTAGTACCATTGTCAAGCGCATGCTTAAGTGGCAGTGTATACGTACGGGCATGCTTCCATATTAATTAAGTAGGTAGTATGGTGCATGGATTTGTAGGTAGGTCCATTGCACGGCGTTGCAGGGTTGCCGCGTCTTGTTTTCAGAGTATCAACACATATTGGGCTGGTTAGATTATAGCTTCATGTTGACTGATTGACATATGGTCATGTTTGGCATTCAGAACCAGCTGAACATTTTTATAAAATATGATGAATATTTTTAATTACATGGTGAACTTTTTATATACGTGAACATTTTTCAAAAATATGGAGAACATATTTTTCATAACGTGGTGAAGCGCAAAAAGAAGATTACATCGAATAGATCTCCACAAGAGAGGGCGAGAACTTTGTATTGAGATTCAAAGAGAGAGAAGAAGCCATCTAGCTACTAACTATGGGCCCGAAGGTCCGAGGTAAACTACTCACACTTCATCGGAGGGGCTATGATGATGTAGAAGCCCTCCGTGATGACGGCCCTCCTCCGGCGGAGCTCCGGAACAGGCCCCAAGATGGGATCTCGTGGATACAGAAAGTTGCGGCGGTGGAATTAGGTTTTTGGCTCCTGTTCTGATCGTTTGGGGTACGTAGGTATATATAGGAGGAAGGAGTACGTCGGTGGAGCACCGAGGGGCCCACGAGGCAGGGGGGCGCGCCCTAGGGGGGGCGCACCCCCACCCTCATGACCTCCTCTTTGATCCCTTGCAGTAGGGTCCAAGTCTCCTGGGCACGTTCGGTGAGAAAATCACGTTCCCGAAGATTTTATTCCGTTTGGACTCCGTTTGATATTCTGTTTCTCCAAAACACTGAAATAGGCAAAAACATAAATTCTGGGTTGGGCCTCCGGTTAATAGGTTAGTCCCAAAAATAATATAAAAGTGTAAAATAAAGCCCAATATAGTCCAAAACAGTAGATAATATAGCATGGAGCAATCAAAAATTATAGATACATTGGAGACGTATCAGGCATCCCCAAGCTTAATTCCTGCTCGTCCTCGAGTAGGTAAATGATAAAAAGAGAATTTTTGATGTGGAGTGCTACTTGGCATAATTTCAATGCAAATCTTCTTAATTGTGGTATGAATATTCAGATTAGACAGATTCAAGACAAAAGTTTATATTGACATAAAAATAATAATACTTCAAGCATACTAACAAAGCAATTATGTCTTCTCAAAATAACATGGCCAAAGAAAGTTATCCCTACAAAATCATATAGTCTGGCTATGCTCTATCTTCACCACACAAAATATTTAAATCATGCACAACCCCAATGACAAGCCAAGCAATTGTTTCATACTCTAACTTTTTCAAAAAAAAATCAATCTTCACGCAACACATGAGCGTGAGGCATGGACATAGCACTATAGGTGGAATAGAATGGTGGTTGTGGAGAAGACAAAAAGGAGAAGATAGTCTCACATCAACTAGGCGTATCAATGGGCTATGGAGATGCCCATCAATAGATATCAATGTGAGTGAGTAGGGATTGCCATGCGACGGATGCACTGGAGCTATAAATGTATGAAAGCTCAACAAAATAAACTAGTGGGTGTGCATCCAACTTGCTTGCTCACGAAGACCTAGGGCAATTTGAGGAAGCCCATCATTGGAATATACAAGCCTAGTTCTATAATGTAAAATTCCCACTAGTATATGAAAGTGACAACATATGAAACTCTCAATATGAAGAACATGGTGCTACTTTGAAGCACAATATATGAGACTCGCTATATCATGGTGCTACTTTGAAGCACAAGTGTGGAAAAAGGATAGTAGCATTTCCCCTTTTTATTTATTCCCCTTTTTTGGCCTTCTTTTTTTTTCTTTGGCCTTTTTTTATTTGGGACAATGCTCTATTAAATGCTAATAATCACACTTCTATTTATTTAAAACTCAATGATTATAACTCGATACTAAAACAAAGTATGACTCGATATGGATGCCTCCGGTGGTGTACCGGGATATGCAATGAATCAAGAGTGAAAAGTATGAAAAAATATGAACAGTGGCTTTGCCACAAATACTATGTCAACTACATGAGCATGCTAAGCAATATGACAATGATGAATGTGTCATGATGAACTAGATGGTGGAAAGTTGCATGGCAATATATCTCGGAATGGCTATGGAAATGCCATAATAGGTAGGTATGGTGGCTGTTTTGAGGAAGGTATATGGTAGGTGTATGATACCGGCGAATGGTGCGCGGTATTAGAGAGGCTAGCAAAGGTGGAAGAGTGAGAGTGCGTATGATCCATGGACTCAACATTAGTCATAAAGAACTCATATACTTATTGCAAAAATCTAGAAGTTATCAAAGCAAAGTACTACGCGCATGCTCCTAGGCGGATAGATTAGTAGGAAAAGACCATCGCTCCTCCCCGACCGCCACTCATAAGGAAGACAATCAATAAATAAATCATGCTCCGACTTCATCACATAACGGTTCACCATACGTGCATGCTACGGGAATCACAAACTTCAACACAAGTATTCTTTAAATTCACAACTACTCAACTAGCATGACTTTAATATTATCACCTCCATATCTCAAAACAATTATCACGCTTCAATCTTTTCTTAGTATTCACCACACTCAAAAGAAAGTTTCACAAATCTTGAATACCAAGCATATCATTATTAAGCAAATTACCATGCTATTAAGAGACTCTAAAAATAATTTAAGTGAAGCATGAGAGATCAATAGTTTCTTTAAAACAAATCCACCACCATGCTCTAAAAGATCTAAGTGAAGCACATAGAGCAAAATTACTTAGCTCAAAAGATATAAGTGAAGCATATAGAGTATTCTATCAAATTTTAATTCATGTATGGCTCTCTCAAAAGGTGTGTACAACAAGGATGATTGTGGCATACTAACAAACAAAGACACAAATAATACAAGACGCTCCAAGCAAAACACATATCATGTTGGTGAATAAAAATATAGCTCCAAGTAAATTACCGATGGAAGTGGACGAAAAGAGGGGATGCCTTCCGGGGCATCCCCAAGCTTTGACTTTTTGGTGTCCTTGGATTATATTGGGGGTGCCATGGGCATACCCAAGCTTAGGATCTTTCCACTCCTTGTTCCATAATCCATCACAAGAATTCACCCAAAACTTGAAAACTTCACAACACAAAACTCAAAATAGAAAACTCGTGAGCTCCGTTAGCGAAAGAAAACAAAAGACCACTTCAAGGTACTGTAATGAACTCATTATTTATTTATATTGGTGTTAAACCTACTGTATTACAACTTCTCTATGGATTATAAACTATTTTACTAGCCATAGATTCATCAAAATAAGCAAACAACACACGAAAAACAGAATCTGTCAAAAACAGAACAGTCTGTAGTAATCTGTAGCTAGCGCAAGATCTGGAACCCCAAAAATTCTAAAATAAAATGCTGAACGTGGTGAATTTATCTATTAATCATCTGCAAAAATAATTAACTAAATATCACTCTTCAAAGAAAAATGACAGCAGTTCTCGTGAGCGCTAAAGTTTCTGTTTTTTACAGCAAGTTCAACAAGCCCCAAGTCTTCTCAACAGTTCTACTTGGCACAAACACTAATTAAACACAAAAAACACAGCCAAAACAGAGGCTAGATAATTTATTTATTACTAAATAGGAGCAAAAAGAAAGGAATAAAAATAAAATTGGGTTGCCTCCCAACAAGCGCTATTGTTTAACGCCCCTAGCTAGGCATAAAAGCGAGGATAGATCTAGGTATTGCCTCTTTGGTAGGCAATCCAAAAATGGCTCTCATGATAGTTTCATATGGTAATTTTATTTTCTTTCTTGGAAAGTGTTCCATGCCCTTTTTAATGGAAATTGGAATCTAATATTCCCTTCCTTCATATCAATAATCGCACAAACCGTTCTAAGGAAAGGTCTACCAAGAATAATAGGGCAAGAAGGATTGCAATCTATATCAAGAACAATGAAATCTACGGGCACATAATTCCTATTTGCAACAATAAGAACATCATTAATTCTTCCCATAGGTTTCTTTATAGTGGAATCCGCAAGATGCAAGTTTAGAGAGCAATCATCAAAATCGCGGAAATCTAGTAAATCACACAAATCTAGGGAATAGTAGAAACACTAGCACCCAAATCACACAAAGCATAAAACTCATGATATTTAATTTTAATTTTAATAGTTGGTTCCCACGCATCATAGAGTTTTCTAGGGATAGAAACTTTCAACTCAAATTTTTCTTCATAATATTGCATCAAGGCATCAACAATATGTTCAGTAAAGGCTTTATTTCGACTATAAGCATGTGGAGAATTTAGCACGGATTGCAACAAGGAAATACAATCAATTAAAGAGCAACTTTTATAATTAAATTCCTTGAAATCCAGTATAGTGGGTTTAGCAACATCTACATTTTTATTTCTTTCAATCCCACTTTCACCAATTTCATCATTAAGATCTAAATACTCCGAATTTTTAGAACGCCTTCTAGGTAAAGGAAGATCATATTTAGTTTCATCAAGATTCATATTGCAAAACAAAGATTTAATAGGGGACACATCAATAACTTTTAGATCTTCATCTTGATTTTCATAGGAATTGGAAGAACACGCTTTAATAAAGGCATCTTTGGAAGCACGCATCCTAGCGGTTCTTTCGTTACACTCATCAATCAAAATTCTCATGGCTTTTAGAGACTCATTGATATCATGCTTAGGTGGAATAGATCTAAGTTTCAAAGAATCAACATCAAGAGCAATTCTATCAACGTTCCTAGCCAAATCATCAATCTTAAGCAATTTTTCTTCAATCATAGCATTAAAATTCTTTTGCGAAGAAGTAAATTCTTTAATATTAGATTCAAAATCAGAGGGCATCTTATTATAATTTCCATAAGAGTTGTTGTAGGAATTCCCATAATTATTAGAAGGATTACTAGGATATGGCCTAGGATTAAAATTCCCTCTATAAGCGTTGTTACCAAAATTATTCCTACCAACAAAATTCCTATCCATAGATTCATTGTTATTCTCAATCAAAGTAGACAAAGGAATATCATTAGGATCAGAAGAAACACTCTTAGTAGTAAATAATTTCATAAGTTCATCCATCTTTCCACTCAACACATTAATTTCTTCTATCGCATGAACTTTTTTATTAGATGATCTTTCAATGTGCCATTGAGAATAATTAACCATAATATTATCTAGGATTTTAGTAGCATCTCCTAAAGTGATTTCCATAAAAGTGCCAACCACGGCCGAATCTAAAAGATTTCTAGAAGCAAAATTCAATCCGGCATAAAAATTCTGTATAATCATCCACAAATTCAAACCATGAGTAGGGCAATTACGTATCATTAATTTCATTCTCTCCCAAGCTTGTGCAACATGTTCATGATCAAGTTGTTTAAAGTTCATAATATCGTTTCTAACAGAGATGATCTTAGCGGGAGGAAAATACTTAGAGATAAAAGCATCTTTGCACTTGTTCCATGAATCAATACTATTTTTAGGCAAAAATGAAAACCAAGCTTTAGCACGATCTCTAAGCAAAAAAGGAAATAGCTTCAATTTAACGACATCATTATCAACATCTTTTTCTTTGCATATCACATAAATCAACAAAGCTATTCAGATGAGTAGCGGCTTCTTCACTGGGAAGGCCAGCAAATTGATCTTTCATAACAAGATTCAACAAAGCAGTATTAATTTCACAGGATTCAGCATCGGTAAGAGAAGCAATCGGAGTGATAAGGAAATCATTATTATTGGTATTGGTGAAGTCACACAATTTAGTATTATCTTGAGCCATCGCGACAAACAAGCAAACTAACACACGAGCAAACAAGAGCAAACGGGCAAAAGAGGCAAACAGAGAAGGAGGATAGAGAGAGAGGGCGAATAAAACGGCAAGGGTGAAGTGGGGGAGAGGAAAACGAGAGGCAAATGGCAAATAATGTAATGCGAGAGATAGGGATTGCGATGGGTACTTGGTATTTTGACTTTTTGCGTAGACTCCCCGGCAACGGTGCCACAAATCCTTCTTGCTACGTCTTGAGCTTGCGTTGGTTTTCCCGGAAGAGGAAGGGATGATGCAGCAGAGTAGCGTAAGTATTTCCCTCAGTTTTTGAGTACCAAGGTATCAATCCAGTATGAGGCCATACTCAAGTCCCTCGTACCTGCACAAAACGATAGCTACTCGCAACCAACGCGATTAGGGGTTGTCAATCCCTTCACGGTCACTTACGAGAGTGAGATATGATAGATATAATATTTTTGGTATTTTTATATAAAGATGCAAAGTAAAAAGTAAAAGCAAAGTAAAAAAGCAAAGCAAGATTAAAGTGATGGAGATTGATATGATGAGAATAGACCCGGGGCCATAGGTTTCACTAGTGGCTTCTCTCAAGAGCATAAGTATTCTATGGTGGGTGAACAAATTACTGTTGAGCAATTGACAGAACTGAGCATAGTTATGAGAATATCTAGGCATGATCATGTATATAGGCATCACGTCCGTGACAAGTAGACCGAAACGATTCTGCATCTACTACTATTACTCCACTCATCGACCGCTATCCAGCATGCATCTAGAGTATTAAGTTAAAAATAGAGTAACGCCTTAAGCAAGATGACATGATATAGAGAGATAAATTCATGCAATATAAAATAAACCCCATCTTGTTATCCTCGATGGCAACGATGCAATATGTGCCTTGCTGCCCCTTCTGTCACTGGGAAAGGACACTGCAAGATCGAACCCAAAGCTAAGAACTTCTCCCATGGCAAGAACTACCAATCTAGTTGGCCAAACCAAACGGATAATTCGAAGTGACTTGCAAAGATAACCAATCATACATAAAAGAATTTAGAGAAGATTCAAATATTATTCATAGATAGACTTGATCATAAACCCACAATTCATCAATCTCAACAAACACACCGCAAAAACAAGATTACATCGAATAGATCTCCACAAGAGAGGGGGAAAACTTTGTATTGAGATTCAAAGAGAGAGAAGAAGCCATCTAGCTACTAAATATGGACCCGAAGGTCTGAGGTAAACTACTCACACTTCATCGGAGGGGCTATGATGATGTAGAAGCCCTCCGTGATGACGGCCCTCTTCCGGCGGAACTCCGGAACAGGCCCCAAGATGGGATCTCGTGGATACAGAAAGTTGCAGCAGTGGAATTAGGTTTTTGGCTCCCGTTCTGATCATTTGGGGGTACGTAGGTATATATAGGAGGAAGGAGTACGTCGGTGGAGCACCGAGGGGCCCACGAGGCAGGGGGCGCACCCTAGGGGGGGCCCACCCTCGTGACCTCCTCTTTGATCCCTTGCAGTAGGTTCCAAGTCTCCTGGATCACGTTCGGTGAGAAAATCACGTTCCCGAAGATTTTATTCCGTTTGATATTCTGTTTCTCCGAAACACTGAAATAGGCAAAAAACAGCAATTTTAGGCTGGGCCTCCGGTTAATAGGTTAGTCCCAAAAATAATATAAAAGTGGAAAATAAAGCCCAATATAGTCCAAAACAGTAGATAATATAGCATGGAGCAATCAAAAATTATAGATACATTTGAGAAGTATCATTAGCATACATTTTGGTTATCTCTTTGTCATACGTATCCGTGCTCATGATGGCACTGTTTTGTGTCTTCCTACCTTTGTCTCGTGCAAGGGTGTTGTAGCGCACATCTCCAACAACGCTAGATTCATAATGTCTTACCCGAGTATCAGGACCCATTGCTAGTGAGTAAAGGGCATCATCAACTGCCTGCCCATCCTCCCGCATCTTCTTAACCTATGGTTAGAAAATAGACAAGCTGATCATCTTATGTACTCAATATATTAAAAAAAACTCACAGTGCACTTCAAAAGCTTACATGGTTCTTGAACCATTTCGCAAATCCTGCCATAACCAGTTTGTCAATGTTTCTTGGATTTTGCAGCAATAACTCCTCTTTGTAGATGCTGCACAACATAGTGATCGCGTCAAACATCTAAATATATAAGAATGTGCTGCAAGTTTAGTAGATTACGATGTATAAGCTGCAGTACTACACTTACTTGATATAAGGTAGTATCTCAGGACAGTTATTCAACACATACCAAACCATTTTGTCCAAATCTTTAGGTTTGTCCTCTTGTCGACTCTTCCTTGTAACTCAAACAGAATAATCGAAAACATTGAGCCCGGGATTATCTTCACCCACCTCTTTGCTAAGCTGATCAGCTATTTCAATTTTTTTTGAGCAGAATGTCAATGCTTCTGTAGCAATGTAGGCCTCTGCAATGGAACCCTTGGGTCTAGCTCTGTTCCTAACATAGCCCTTGAAAGTGCCTAGCCGCCTTTCAATAGGGTACATCCAGCCATATTGTACTGGACCTCTAAGTAGTGCCTCATCAGGTAGATGAACAGCCAAATGCACCATCACATCAAAGAAGGCTAGAGGATATATCTTCTCAAGGTCGCATAGGATAGTTGGTATCTTGTCTCTAAGACGCTCCAAAGCATCTATCCTGATATTCCTACTGCAGATTTCCCTAAAGAATTGTCCCAACTCTGCAACTGCTCTATATAAGTCAGGGGGCCCAATCCTCTAAGGGTAATAGGTAAAACCCTTTGAAGTAGGACGTGGCAGTCATGAGTTTTCAACCCTTGTACCTTGTTTCCATCTGCACTGACTCTCCTTTCAGGGTTGGAAGTTAATCCATGTGGGAATCTCACACGTGACAGGACCTCGCATAATTATTTTCTTTTTACCTTGTCCAAGACGTACACAGCTGGTGCCATATCCCGTGGTTTACCTTCATCTTGCACCTGCAAATCCTTTCTAATACCCAGGTGTGTCAAATCAATCCTAGATTTTAAGGTATCTTTCGTCTTGCCTTCAATATTAAGAAGTGTGCCAATAATGCTGTCACATATATTTTTCTCGATGTGCATCACATCAAGATTATGCCGCAGATCCAAATCTTTCCAATACTCCAAGTCCCACAAAGTGGACCTGTGGGTAAACAATAATCTCTCCTCTACCCTGCCATGCTTCCTTTTCCCACTACCATTACCAGGATGGTTTCCTGGTGTAATATGCCTGACCTTCTCTAATTCCACTTGCAAATCATCGGCGGTGAGCCTCTTTGGCGCATCACGGTTTTCATGCTTTGCATTGAACACATGTCTTCGGTATTTTCTAGGATGCGGCTTGTCCTTGGCAAGGAAACGGCGATGTCCAATGTAACAGATCTTGCTAAGTATTGCGTATGACAGCGGATTCCTGTCACAGCGAACACATGCATTGTAACCATGTGTCGTTCGCCCTGACATAGTGCCCAAAGCTTGATAATCATGGATGCACCAAATTATAACAGCACGCAGAAAGAAATCAGCTGGTGGGCTGCTATATAGGTCTCGAGTGAGAACACCCTTCCATAGCTGTTGAAGTTCCTCCACAAGAGGCTCCATGAACAAATCAAAATCCTTTCCAGGACTTTTTGGACCTGGGATGAGCAAGGCCATCATGTAGTTTGATTCTTTGGTGCAGACATTTGGAGGCATGTTGTAAGGGATAACAAGCACTGGCCACATGCTATATGTGGCGCTTTGGTGGCCAAATGGGTTAAATCCATCTGAAGCTAAGCCAAGTCTAATGTTTCTCGGGTCAGCAGCAAACTCTTTGTGTTTATCATTGAAGCTTTTCCACTCACTACCATGAGATGGATGGCTCATTACATTCTGATCTCTGTACTCCTGGTTCCTAGAATGCCACAGTACATCCTCTCTTGTTTCAGCATCATGAAACAACCTCTGCAATCTTGGTGTAATTGGAAAATGTCTCAGAACGTTATGAGGAATCCTCTTCACAACATCGCCATCTTTCCATCTTGATGATTTGCATTTCAGGCATTCACTTAAGTTGGCATAATCCTTCCGGAACAGAACACAATTATTCTTACAAACATGGATCATATCATATCCAATTCCAACTGCACGAAGGAAATTCTTCATTTTACTGTAGCTGTGTGGCAGCTCAGACGCATCTGGGAAAGATTCGCGGAAAGCACCCAACATCGCATCGAATGATTTGTTGGTCATCCGCTCAGATGTCTTCACCTGAAGAAAGGTGACCATAGCTGAGAATACTGACAACTTATTTCCTGGGGTGACAGCAACGTTACATTGTTCCAACATGCGGGCCCGCCATTTTTCTTCTGCAGGTGAAAGTTCACAGAATGCACGAGCATTTCCTAGCATTGTTTCAATGTTGGTCAAACTCGCTGGCTCTGCCACCACCACCTCCTCCTCTTCTTCCACCTGAGCATCAGGCAGATCAAGATGGTGATCTGCTGCTTCCACATAGTCAATAACATTGACGTTCACATCTTCACCATGATGAACCCACCTAGTATATGTGACCGACATCCCATACAAGTGTACATTATTTTGCACAGTTGACTAGGGTCTTGTAACTGAATTCATACAACTGCTACACGGGCGGAGCACATCTGATTTCGGACCACCATACTCAGCTCTGATAAAGTTCATGAAGTTTTCAACCCCCTTGACATATGCAGCGGAGAATCTTCGAGCATAAGTTATCCAACTCCTGTCCATCTATTAGACATACAAATTAGTTCTTCTACTAGATATTACAAGAAAAACATATATGCTTTTTTATGAAGTCCAGAAAAAAATACCTAGGTCGATGTGTAAAGCTATGGCAAGATATTTGGACGAGCAGATCTAAGTAACGAAATATATGTAAAGCTAATTCAGCAAACACATTTGAGTGCCAAATTATGGCAGGCTGTTTTAGCAGTCAATGAGGCCGAGCACTACATCCATCGAACTATCGAAGGCCATCGCAGCAACAAAGATTGAGTATAAAACGGTGTAGAGCTATTTCAGCTAACAGATTGGCTACTAGACCATGGCAATCTACGTCACAAGAAATATATGGCAGGATATTTTAGCAACTAATCAGCCTTGGCATGCCATCCCAGCTAAGCAGATTGAGTGCAGAACAGGGCAAGGAAGCTTCTTAAGCAGAGCATATTGACAGTAAACTACTATGGCAAACAGTGAGATTAACAGTGTCTATCAGCTAACATTCAGCGCTACACCAACATGAACAGGGCCTCAATCTAGAATGCGCGTACCGTGGGAGAAGCTGACTGCCGTGCATCTCCACACGAACATCGCCAGCGGTGGCGGCGCTGACCGCCATGCGCCTCCAAAAGAACGTAGCCAGAGGTGGCAGCGCGGCTACAGCGCGGCAGTCTACGAGAGCGTACTGTGAGAGCGAGAGGATCACCGAACCGCGGCGCCGACGTATCGGCGCGGCGGGGAGGGCGGCTTTGGCGGAGCGAATGGAGTGGAGGGGGACAGGGGGGAGGGGGTTTGGGGAATATTATTGGCTAGTTGGCCGAAGGGCAGTTGAAACGGATTTGGGGGGAATTTTTGGGGGTGGGGGGGGGCGGGGATTTTCGCGCGGTGGGCGGGGGGAGTTTGGCGCATGGTCGGTTTCTCCAAGTGCAGTCCCACGTGTCAGTGAAGAGGCAAACCGAAGCGCGTTCCGTTTGCGTGAGCCGTGTGCAGGACCGAACGTGTGTGGGGTGCAATGCGACCGCGACAGGAGTGTTGTGAGTGTACTGCATTTTTTCCTTTTAAACTAGGTGCTTCACCCCCTCAAAAAAAATGTTGCTTCGCGTGATCCATCGATACTACTACTAGTAATCCGGTAATCCCGACTAAAACGGCGTGGCCTGGTCTTTTCCCGCGCGATATGCTGGGAGGCTGGCTTAGTTGGGTTTTTTAGGACGAGTAATGCTACACCTACGTAATCCCAGTTACGTAATTAAGGTAATGTGAAACGTGTGAGCTGTTGATTGTAGATTGGGGGGAGGGAGGGGCCCACCACCATGAAAATCAGGGGAGCAGTGAGAGAGGAAATTTACGTTAACCCTTTCTTAGGTTCCCGTAGATGTAGAAAGATGTGTCCGATCCTGCAATATAGGCCGTCCGATCTATATCTAACGGATAGGAAGGAAACTATGACAATTTACCCGCACTCCTCTCCACATTTGCAGATAAGGCTTTCCCTCGTTCATCCTTTTCTCCCACAAGATCTTGATCTTCCGTGCAACGCACGGGCATCTTGCTAGTACTCCTACAATATGTATATTATTGTGAAAGTTCATATACACCGGCCGAGATTAATGCAACCACGGCAGATTTTCATTACATTTCAAACTTTTATAGGACAAAAAAATAAAAGAAACCTGACCCTAAACCTATTCTACGGCGGCGACCGACGTCCTACATCTGTGATCTCCATGTACGGGGGCGGGGTTCAAGACCCGTGAAGTGAAGGTGCGGTCTCCGGCGAGGAAAAGTAGAACACGAGAGACGGACCGGCCAGTTGGCACACCATGCCCTGCCGCCTCCCATGCCCTACTCATCCTTGGAGGAGTCCCCGACCTCGGCGGTGCCAGACGTTGGACGGCGGCAAGTAGGACGCGTGGCTGACAGTGCTCCTATCGTCGGCCGCCAGCGTGGCCATCGCTTGTGCGGTGACTTGAGCGAGGGCGGCGACCTCGAGCTCCAACCCCGAAGACAAGCTCTCCCGCAGAGCGTTCGCGCTTGCGGTCATGGCGGATGTGGTTCCAGGTAGGAGGACGATGCGCTATGGTGTGGAGGTTAGCTGGGCGTTGCCGCTTTAAGTAGCGCATTCCGGTGAGGCCAAGCATCCAGGTGCGTCATTAAGTCACCGGAGTTGGTTCCGCAGGCACCGAGCCTCTTAATGACGACATATGAACGGACGGCATAGATGCGGGCAGCTGGCGCCGGCTGGGAACGCACCGCGTGACGACGCGAGGGACTAGGGTTTTGGTGTGCCAGGGTAGTCAGCTGCGGTCGTGGCAACTTTGGAGATGCCCTTTGCTCACATGCGATCCCCGCATGTCATTGAAAAAGCAAGACGACCCGGCATGGTCTTAGGTCCAGAGGATGCAGTTGGCTATGCTACACCACTCCACGGACGCGTCGCGGCGCCCCGTGCATCATCGACGAGCCGGGTGTTGGGGTGTGTTTGGATTGTGGCCAAAGTGCACCTTGCCTAAATTTTGGTCATGACCAAATGATTGGTCTTTGTTTGGATAGTTGCCATTTTTCTGGCATGCCAATGAACTCTAGCCAACTCTAGTTCACTTTTCTTGCCAATGTCGGCCAAATCATGGGCAACCAATACCTCAACCAAAATTTTGGTCATGACCCAAAGATTGGTCTTTGTTTGGATGGTTGCCATTTCTTTGGCATGCCAATGAACTCTAGCCAACTCAAGTTCATTTTTCTTGCTAATGTTGGCCAAATCATGTGAAACCAATACCTCAACCAAAATTTTGGCTACCCAATGCTTTGATGGGGCAACCTTGGGCACAAATCAAACATACCGTCGGTCGTGCCACAGCACTAACGCCACCCTCGGCAAACTGAAACCGACTGTGTCTAGTGACGATATGAGTGTGTCGCCCACCGCGGTCGCCGTGTTCAGAGGCGGTGCTGGAGCTGCGCCCCATTGTTGGCCCCAACGACCCACATGAACGGTTGTCGGTGGTGAGGAGGTCGTGGCCCAGCTCCTCCATTGGACTAGTCTGCGCTACATCGTCCCGACGGGTGTGCCCCACATGTCTGTTTCCCTGTTTTCCCGGCCATATTCGAGCGTCAGTGCTCCGCGTTGCGCATTAGGCCTTTCACTATGTAGGCCAAGCGAGACAACTTATTGTTTATTTGAGCCGTTCAAGTATAATCATGTGGCGTTTGCTTATTTCTCATTCCTCTCCAACCCTCTTCTCCATCGATCATGTCGCCCTCCAGTCGAGTCCATCCTCCCGCATGCCTCATTTGAACATTCCGCCGAGTATCATTCGCATGTACCCACCCTAGTCCTCTTTCAATAGATCTCTGGACCCCGAGATGAAATCGAGAGGGAACGAGTGGGGGCACGTGATACCTAAGGCGGATTCAAAATTTTGAACCGGTGATCATAGCATCCGCAAATCATATATAAAGGGTATTCAATGTTCGTTTCGTTTTTGAACGTACAATATACTCCCTCCTATCCTTTCTAGTTTACATATAAGTTTTATGTGTAGTCAAAGTATATCTACTTTGATCAAAAAGGTATCAACATTCAACAACGCCCAATCAATATTGTTAGATTCGTACGTACTCCTAGATTTGTACTCGAGATGGTTTCCAATTTGACTATTGACAAGATTAATAGTACATGAGATGTATAATGTGAAAATTATATCATTGGAAACTCCTTTCACATACGAATTTGACCGTATGCTTTGTGTAAGTTGCATGTCATATATTATTACTCTAACATTTGGTCAAAGTTAGCCTCGAAAAATGCATTAGACCCTGTATGCTTTGTGTAAGTTGCATGTCATATATTATTACTCTAACATTTGTGTAAGTTGCATGTCATATATTATTACTCTAACATTTGGTCAAAGTAGTATAGTGGAAGTGGATCCTCTGACGTAGGTATCCCTGCCTTACCCTCCCTTTCGGTCACTTACTGGCGGACCCCATGCTTGCTAGGCCCCGCATGTCAGTTACTCAATGGGTTCGGCCACGTCAGGGGATCCTCATCCGTAGTATACTCCCTCTGTTTTTATTTACTCCGCATAAAACGGAGGGAGTGGTGGTATAATAAATGACGCGGGCGGGGGAGGGGGAGGGACGTCGGTTTGCTCTCAACTGCGGTCCCACAAGCGAGCGAAAACGCAAGACGAAGCGCGTTCCATTCGGTGAGCGACATGGAGGGTCCAGCGTGCCGGGCTGCAACGCGAACGCGACAAGAGCGATGTACAGTCAAAACCGATTGACCGGTCGTCACCGGAACCGCTGCTCGGCCTACGCCAGCCACTGCCCTAAAACCACACCAAATCTCCAGCCCATTCCCCCACCTTTCGATCCCCTAGCCCGCATCAAGCGTCCCCTAGTTCGCCGGAAAGCCATGGTGCGCCGCAAGATCACTTACTACAAGATGCTGACGCCGGAGCGCCGCGCAGAAATCGCGGCGGCGGTCGGCGCCACAGACCTCCGTTCCCAAGCTCGCTTTGCGGCGGGCCAATCCCCGAGTTCTCTGGAGCCAAGCTACGAGGAGGAGGAAGCCGATCCAATGTTCATGGCGGAGGTCGCGGCGCAGAAGGCCCCCGATGGGTATGAGACGATGGACGTCGACTTCGTGCCGGTGTCCGAGTCCCCCATGGTGCAGGCGGACCAGCGGTTCAACATGGCGATACTAAAGGAGGACCGGGAGGCAGAGGCTCAACTCGACGCGGAGCGCGCGCATGCCGCTGCCATCGAGGCTCTCCTGCAGGCGGAACCAGATGTCGTGGATGTGAACCGGGCGGCGGAGGCTCAACTTGAGGCGGAGCGCGCGGATGCCGCTGCCATCGAGGCCCTCCTGCAGGCGGAACCGGACGTCCTGGACTTGAACCGGGCGGCAGAGGCTCGACTCGACGCAGAGCGCGCGGATGCCGCTCTCATCGACGCCCTCCTGCAGGCGGAACCGGACGTCCTGGACTTGAACCGGGCGGCGGAGGCTCGACTCGACGCGGAGCGCGCGGATGCCGCTGCCATCGAGGCCCTCCTGCAGGCGGAACCGGACGTCCTCGACTTGAACCGGGCTGTGCTCTCGTCCGTGCAGAGCGCCCGCACGCTCCGCTTGAACGAGTAGCTGGAGGCCGAGGACAACCACGGTGCGGAGACACACGTCGGCAGTGACGGCTGGTTCGCGCCGGCAGCCAAAGACGACGAGGTCGTCTCTTTCCGCGAGCAGTGATAGTTTTTCTTTATGTTGTTGTTTTTATGGATCTTTTGCTGTGTAAAAACATATATTTGTTATGCAAGTCGCCTGACTTGGGTCAGTCTACCATTTCAGGCGGTTGGATGAATATCCTACGTCTCCTAACCCTTCTTTCCTTCTTCCTCACCTCTTCTTCTTCCCCAACAGACCACCGCACGGGCCGTACGGATACTCCCCAACATGCGGTTGGATAAACATACTCTATGAACGAAAATTATGTGTCAGCGATAGGATGGCTGAGTTTGGTGTGTTCACATGCGACAGCACGTGTCAGTGAGGGTGCGTTCCCTTGGTTGGGTTTGCGGCGTGCAGGAGCGACTGTGTGAGGGTGCGGTGCGACCGCGGCGTGCAGGAGCGACCGTGTGAGGGTGCGGTGCGACCGCGATAGCCGTGCGCAAGTGTACCTCCTTCTCATTTTGAAAACTTTAGGCAAGCTTGGCAAAAATGTGTGGCGAAGTTTGGCAATGCAAGGCCTAGACCCAAACAGGATAAGTACGTACGTACTAGGAGTACTAGTGTTAAAAAAGAAAGGCTGGGTTTTCCTTCGCGGGATTTAATCGATACAAATCCTCGTTTCACGTGTCAATTAATGCGTATTTTTTTCTCCAAAGACCAAAGAGCTAACCATCTCACTCCTCATCGCTTGATTAATGCAGCGCCATGCAAACCAACCTTCTCACTTCCGCATGCATGCAGGGGATATTAATGTCCTTGGTTGCTAACCCCATCAATTTTGCCTCGATTAGTGTTAGTGGCCCTTTGCAAATTGTAATTTTGATATACTGGCCTTGTGTACAAAAAAATGGAGGTAGTAACTATATTTGACTTCCTTCCCCATTGCGGTGACGTCGACGATATTTTTTTGGTGGTTTGGCGAAGTGCGTTCGACGGAGAACACCATTGAGGGAGACCACGGTAAGTCGTTCGCAAGTGCCGCCTGCAAGCCGAGACAACCGCCTTATTTGCATCCAGGAAGTCCTTTACTAGTACTACTAGGAGTAACTAATGCGGTGAGATGGCTTCTCGAAGAAGACGATGGAGAAGCGGAGTCAGCGAAGAGTGAAATGATGGTTGCTTCGTCCGTGCTTTTGTGATTTGACGCCTCACTGCTTTGTGATTTGTGATAGAAGGGACAGGGGAGTAGACTCTGTGCTCTATACTGTACTACATGCGTCCAAGCATGGGAGAAAGAGGAGAGACGTTGCATTTTTCTATTCCTTCAATCAATCAATCAGGGAGCTTCGGTTCCATCTTTTTGGCTTTGGCAACACCGTCCACAATGGTTCCCACGATGCCAAAAGCTATTTTCACATTTGGCTACACATTGTGGATGCCCTTAACCGTACCACTTGGTTTTGCTCCTGTGTGCTATCTATACAAATCTCAATTATATTGATCTAAAAAATTATAGAATCGAGATTAGTAAAAAGGAGGTGATTTTGCCGCGCGGATGGCGGGGGAGGTTTCTTATTTGAGCAATGCTACATCCACGTAATGGTTTACGTAAAGTTACGAACTGATGTGATGTGGGACTATTTGATTGGATTAAAGGAGAGGATTAGGCCCACCCCACCTGAAAATCAGGGGGGCATATATAGATTAGATGGAAAGTATACGTAGCAGCTACGTAGCCCTTTGTAAGTCTAGGATTAGGCTTCTTATTTTCGGAGGACGTTGTCCTGGCGGTTTGCTAACATGCGGTCCCACGTGTCAGTGCTTTACCAAGCCGATCCGCGTCCCACATGAGGCAGAACAACGGCAGAAGCAACACGTGGTTAAGTTGAAGAAGATGAGGGAGAAGCGGATTCAGCAACGAGTGAAATGATGGTTGCTTCGTCCCTCCAACTTAACTGCGGGAAAGGTGCAGCTTTGTGATTTGACGCCTCATTGCTCATTACTACGCCGGCGCCATGACTGGGGTGCTTCACCCCGGCTGCTCTGCACTGTATTCCGGTATGGCACGTGGACCCGGTAGCTTGATGTCCCACATGTCGGCGAAAGGGACTAGAAGATTTATGAAAGCGAGCGCTCCACTCTTACGACGGAGGAGTAGACGACACGACGGCCCAGTGAACTGTCACTTGTACTGTATAGTACTATAGTTTTGCTGTTTCGCACGATCCATCGATACAAACCCGATTAAACAGGAAAGGGCGGGATTTTTCCCGCGCGGTAGATGATACTGGCCATACATTTCAAAGGCAATTTTAATGTATGCAAACTGAATAATTATAAGTAACAATATGATATCTAGTAAAACTAAAAACACATATGATTTATTGTGTTAGAGTGTAGTAGTAGTGTTGTATTGCATAGTTGTTAGATGTAACATGCGAGAACGTGTAGAGATGTAGTTTTGGAGGGCCTACAGAGAGAAAAGCGTAATACGGTCACCGAACTTCAGAATAAGCTGATTACGGTCACTATATACGTTTTGCGGTGATTATACGGTCACTTGCTCACAGCTCAGCATCGGATTGCACTCTGTTGACCGGCCAAATAGTCTGCGTGGCGCCATGTTGACTAGTTAAATTGACCACGTTCGTTGTGGGTCCCACCTGTCAGTTCGCATAGGCAAAAGGTCAGATAAACACAAATTTACGCAGGCGCGACAAGGCTCCAACCCGTGCGCGGGAATCACCTGGTTGTGTATGTGTCTGTCAGGGCCTGATGTGTGCGCATGCACGTGTAGGTTGAGCACTTGAGCGTGAGAGTGTGTGTTGGTCGTGTGGTGTACTGGTGTGTGCATGCATGCGTGCGTGTGTGCGTGTGAGTGTTGCGTGCGTGCGTGGCTGCGTGTGTACGTGTGAGTGTTGCGTGCGTGCGTGGGTGCATGTGTTTGTGTGAGTGTTGCGTGGATGCAGTTCGTGTGCATGCGTGCGTGTGTGTATAATCACCACACCAGCTCCTGTGTGTTAAAACAGACGGCTCAGCATACCAATACAAGGCCACCTTGTCCGCTGTGCCCGCGGTCATGACTTCGAACCACCGTCCAAATATTTTTTTGTCGTTTGTTTTCATTCTTACTAGCAAGATGCCCGTGCGTTGCATGTAACATCAAGATGCATTTGTATGACTTGTTTATCTTGTGAGAGAAAAGGATGAACGAGGGAAGGCCTTATTTGCAAATGTGGAGAGGTGTGTGGGTACCTTTTTGCAAAATTGCCATAGTTTCTTTCCTATCCGTCAGATATAAATCGGACGGCCTATATTGCAGGATGGCAGGCACACCATCATCACCAACTCTGTTTTTTATAAGAGTGTATTTTATGTATTTTATAAGAGTGTAGATGTAGAGTAGATACAAGTCGACAGGTGGGCACGATGGTAGTGAGATAATGTGATGCAACACTAGAGGTGCCACGTGGAGCGTTTAACTGGTCAACTAGTCATGTCATGAGCAAATACAGAGTTGTACGGTGAGCCCGTGACTGCATAATAACCACTAAACGTAAATGGTGACCGTAATGAGTGGATTCTGAAGTCCAATGTACGTATCGTGCTTTCGCTTCAAATACAATGATCGTCATTGCATATATCGCGAGAGAAAGATGAAACATGCGTGAATTTTCTGGGGGCTTACTTTTAGAGGACCTGGAGATAGTTTTGTGTGCATACGTGAAAGGGGCGTACAGGGGGGTATGCGATGGAGAGAGAGATGCTCTTCGTTTCTCTTTATTATGACTAACTTTGTATATAGTATAAAAATATACAAATTCACAGTGCGGAATAAATATCATTGTGGGCACCATGCAATGCAAATTAGCGTTCGTACTCCTCCATATAACTTTGTAATGTTGTATATATGTAGAAACTCTAAAATAATTTTTTGGCCACACTTTATTCAAAAGGAATGTTGTATGCGAAATAAACGTGAAGAGAGGGCTTTTTAGATCAATGGGGTACGTGATGTAACATGTGTGAATGTGTAGTTGATGCATTTGGCGGGGCCTAGAGAGGTATGTGTGTGTATTACGTATTCGAGAGAGGCATGGATAGAGGGGCCGACGGGGGGGGGCGTGGGAGAGATAGCACGAGAAATGAGAGTGGTCTAGAGAGAGAGACGAATATGACGTCACGACAAGAGATTCCATTCCCTTGAGTGTGTATATGCAAGGGGGGAGGGAATAGAGGCACCAGGAGAAATTTTCTGTGTGTGTGGTGTTTGTGTTGGTATGTGTGGGTGTGAGAAGATAATGAGACGTGGGGGCAGAGGGTGTGTCACCGCGTGAGGTCCGGTGGGTCGAGGTGAGGCCCTTCGTTCTGTTCCGTCCTGCGCCACATTGGTCGGCCCGTGATGCATTTAGGAAGACCCATGGATGACTAGTCGTACAAGACAAAGATAGCAGAATTGTGAAGGACTCTGTGTCCACTGACAAAGCCGGCTAGGATTTGTAACCCTAGGTTCTCGGACTAAGGTAACCCCTTTATCTCTGATATTACTATTCATCCAACCTAACTTTAAGGGGCATCCTACAGAATGCTCTGCTAGAATCATACTCGTCGATTAGGAAGAGAGGTGTGAGACAATGCGTGAGAGACAGGCGTAAAGATAATGTGCGTACATGAGACACGTAGGCAGGTCCATGTATATAGAAAGGGTCGATGAGGATTGTGCGTGTGTATGTTTGCGAGAGGAAGAGTGCTTGTGATAAAGGTTAGTGAAAACAGTTGTAAATGGTTACGAGAGGGAGGGAGGGTTATATCTAGAGCATGTGTGCGAGAAAGACACCTCGGAGAGAGTGTGTGAGCATGTGTGAGAGACCACCGATGGAGAGTGAAACTACACGTAAAAGACTGCTCTACACATTGATTAAAGATATAAATTGTATCCAAATATTAGGATGGGATCATGATATTTGCAATTCGCGTAAGGAGCGGTCATTGATCCATCAGACATCTAGATTCTATCGAATTTGAGGCATGTCTATGTTATTATTCGACACAATGATCCACATAGTTAGTATTTGAACTCCAGACAATGCATCGCTTAGCAATTGAATATAAACGTGAGTATAGTTCATGGTTGTGTGTGTTAAAGCACATTACACATACGAAAGTTACACAGTGGACATTATAAATAGCTACTACCTATGAACTAGCATACATTTGAATTCAACTTAAGGTGGTTTAAAAAAATCGAATTCAACATGATGTCCATTCAATTATTTGAATTTGATATCATGGCATTTGTAAACCATACCTAAATTATGGGGGCACCAATCTTTGCTCTGATTTTGTACATAATAGCATATGTAGTCGTGTACAAAATAGATTCAAATTTAGCTCCTCCATTCCGAAATAATCGTAGTTATAGGATTTTCAAGTGTCAAAATTTCAAAAAGAAGCGGATAATTTAATGAGGTTTTCAAACATACAAGGTCAAATATAATGTTGTATATTTAGGTCAATCCTCATAGTTCAAGAGTACTCTAAACGTGAATGCTTGTGTTTCAAAATTTCGAACGAAGCGCCAAAAGAGCCTCTACTCGCCCGAAACCGCTTGAGACCAATGTTTGGTAGTACAAGGAAATTACTTTTCTAATAACTTCGACCCATGAAACCTACCGGCCCGACGTCCAAAGGTCTAAACCGGGGTAGGTTTGTAGCTTCATCTAGATGCCACACAACCGCATCCGAAAAACATTCATACACAATGGCCGCCTAAGAACACATGTGCGCGCCCGAAATCGCTCCCACCCACTATTTGGGACACCTGGGATTACCATCCTACCCCCGACCAGCAGTAGGTCCGAAATTTAAGAGGGAGGCAAAGTTTGTACTTTCCCCAAATTTCAAACAAGCGCGTCCCATCTTCTGTTCAAAAAAGCCAAAAACAAGCGCGTCCCAGACTGAAACATGGTTCCCCCCTCCACCCGTCTGATTCCCAATTCGTACTCCGTGGGCGCCAAAACTACCTCTCCACCAGCCGCGAAACCCCGGCATCCTCTGTCCGCCACCCCATCCCACCGATCAACCGTCGCCCTCCTCCATCACGCCGGAGCCGATACCCCGACGTCGTCGTCCACCGCAACCTCAGCCGCAACGCCCTCCACGGCTAGTAGTTGAAGCCGAGGCCGAGCCGTCCGTACCCGAGCCAGTTCAACCACGCCGTTCTGTGCCTCACCGCTGCCGCTCCAACTTCCCCACCCTCCACCACACCAGAGTTGTTCCTGCTACGCCGTCCTTCGCCGCCTCGGATCTGCTTCCCCTCTGCCGACATACGGCCACGGCAACATAGTCAACAATTTGGCCATGGGTTCGTCCAAGCCTACACCCTTCAGAACATCGGTTTCCCCGGTAAAAAGAAGAAAATTGGCGCGGCTTGTGGAGGTGACCACACCGGCAACCGAAAAAGCTACTCCTCTTCCCTTATTCGTGCAAATCTTACGTCTCTGCTTGCACGGTATTCATCCCACAGAAGACACTACTTGACCGCTTCTTCTTGATACTAGATGTTCCTAGTAACTCGCGATGCACAAGGTTTCTCCCCATATACTATTTCACCTTAGCTAGAGGTCCGTCGCCCCCTGAATTTCAATTTCTGTCCACTTGATTCCCAATTAACGGAAGCATTCCCCGGTGTAACAGGCGCTAGTACGCCTATTACGCTAGGAAAGTAGCGCCTTGGTGTTTATCTTAGGGCCATGTGTGGCCTAGAGCTACTAGCGCCCGATCTGGAGGTCGGCCGGGATTAAAGGGATGGCCTGGGGGTGTTGCCAAGCACGACGGTGGTGTGAGGTCGATGGGAGGGCGGGGCGGCGGAGGCTGGGGTCTGGGCCGGTGGTCGCTGGCGGTTCGAGAAAGATCGTTAACAATGACTGGCGAGAGGTAGACGAAGGCCATCTGCCCGTTCCTTATAGATCGGACGGTTCATTAAAAAATCGACTGGCCTATTTATTTTTAGTCGACTGTTATCTTAGATATGACCACATGTGGTGGTGTGCTGGAGGAGTACCTGCATTTCCTGTGCTCATATATTACAAAATCATACAGAGTAGAATCTAATTTTGTTTGCCATGCAATGTTGTAGAGCTATCATATGTCTCCTGTCATTTATTTTTCAGCCACCTGCTATCTGCTACTTTTACAGTGCACTAGTTCTGCACACACTTCACCCTTACTCTCACTGTTGTGTTTTTATGCAAGGGTATTTCAGACTCTGCTGCCATGAGAGAAGCCAAAAAGAAAAGAGAGAAGTCGCTCCAGTTTGGTGTGCGGCTAGGCAAGACACGTTTCAACACTTTAAAGGGTGTAGTGTCAGCAGATGGAGACGGGGAACATAGCTCTGGAGTTGATGACCTCGCTCGCAATGAACCACCATCCCAGGTGCTTCCTTTAACTTCGCGGTGTCATATGTGGTTGCATGTTCCATATGGTGTCTATCTTGTATTCGAAAGGCCGAAGTCGGTAAGATAAGGAAAGATATTTTTTTTACATGAACCACCATCCCGTGAGCACCAGAAGACAAATAGCTAGTCAGGGCACTGGCCGAGCCAGTGACAAGCCCAACAAAGATAGGCATCACCTGGAAGCCAACTAAAAAGCTGCGATGGTGGCGAAGCAGCCCGCCTCCCACCAGGCTCTCAGGTCCTACATGATCATGCTCACCACTCCAGCCGGATGTCTAGCTTGTATTGCTTCCAATTTGGTTAAATTGCATCTGCTTAGCTTACACATTATACCTTTGAATATGACATGCCTTTCTGTTTTTGGTACATACTAGTACATCTGTGTGTTAACCATGTTCTTACATCAAACTAATGTTCTTGTGTATCCCTCATCAATCACTAATGACGAGGCAGGCAGGCAAGGGGACTACTCCTCATTTAAAGAATGCAGCGTCAGCCTCCCGACATGATTCTCAAGAAACAGAAATGCTAGATGAAGATAGTGAACGTAGCTCTGTAGTTGATTACAGCATTTCCCCTACACTAGCATTGCAGGTGCTTGCTCTAACTTGGCAGCGTGATATGTGGTTGCATGTTGCATATGGTGTCTAGATTGTAATTCTTCCAATCTGGTTAAACTGCATGTGCTAGACTGCTTAGCTTATACATTATACCTGTTAATGTGACATGCCTTCCTGTATTTAGTACATAGTACATCTATCTATTAAGAATGTCCTTACATAAAACTATTGTTTTTTTGTATCCCGCATCAATCAACATGACGAGACACCTTTAGTATATGAAGTGCGATATTAGTTGCATCTTTCATATGATTTATAGCATGCGCTGCTTCTAATTTGTTGAAATTCCATTTATGATGGGACGCTTTTAACTTGGCAGAGTCATATTGGTTGCATCTTTCATGTGGTGTCTAGCTTGCATTGCTTCTTATTTTCTGGAATGGTTTCTGCTTAGTTTACACAAACAGTTGTGAACATGCCATGTCGTCCTGTTTTTCGTACATATTCCATCCTGGTATCATGTTTTTGCCTTACATCAAAGTACTGATTGTCAGTATCATGCATGAATGAGTTCTGAAGAGAGAATTTTATTGCTTTTTCTTGTCGGTTTTACTTGACAATTCAAAATCAATAAAGCAGAAGGAAGTTAGCAAGGCAGCGGATAAAGGTGCTCCTTCCGAACGGAGGGCCTCTACAGTTTCTACTCCTCCACACCCCCAAGATGATTTCCAAGACAACACATGCATAGACACTCAACAAAGCTGTGTTTATGATGAGCACGTCTCCCCTAGTGCAGCATCACCGGTGCTCCCTCTAACTTGGCACTGTTATATGTGGTTGCATGTTATGCGTGATGTCTAGCTTCTATTGCTTCTAATTTTGTTGAATTCCATCTACTTACTTTACACATTATACTTGAATAAGACACATGTTCCTGTTTCTAGAACATACAATATCTGTATATCACACCATGTTCTTACATCAAATTACTACTATTGTGTAACCTGCAACAATCACTTATCATAAGACACGTTTGACTTCGGAGTGTGATATAGGTTACATCTCACATTCTTTTCTAGCTTGTATTACTAATTTGTTGAAATGGCACTTATGACGAGACAGTTTTAACTTGGTAGAGTGATATTCATTGCATCTTTCATATGGTGTCTAGCTTTCATTGCTTCTAATTTGTTGAAATGCCTTCTCCTTAGTTTACACATCATAAGCTATGAATATGCAATGCTATGAATATGCAATGGCACTAATGACGAGAGACCTCTAACATGGTAGTGTGATGTTGTTTGCATCTTGCATATGATTTATTTCTTGTACTGCTTCACATTTGTTTAAACGCCATTTATGATGAGACACTGTTAACTTAGCAGAGCGATATTTGTAGCATCTTTCATATGGTGTCTACCTTCCATTGCATTGCTTCTAATTTGGTGAATGTCTTCTTCTTAGTTTACACATCATAGTTCTGGTTATCTCTTCCGTCCTGTTTTTCATACATATTACATCCTCCTATCATGTGGTTGTCTAACATCAAAGTTCAGTTCGTCTGCATCACGCATCAACTTGTTCCGAAGAACTAAATTGTTATTCGTTTTTCTTGTCAGCTTGACTGAACATGGCACAGAGAAAGAGGAAGAAACACATAATGGCGGGGAATGAGAAACGGATGAATCCTGCAGATTCTGTTGGTATTGATGGTGCAATAGAAGGTCAAAGTCCAGCAGAAAATTCTACAAACACGACATCCCATGCTACACGAGTTGCAAAAAAAGACAAACATAAACAAATAGCTGCCACCAAACAAGCAGAGACAACCCTAGTTCTTGCAACACCTACCATAGTACTACCAGCTGCATGACGTACTCGTGCGTCAACTGAGCTAGCAGCACGTTCCCAAGCTCCCTTGCCACCTGACACTACTTCCCAAGCACTCTTGACACAAGACGAGTTGGCAATATCAGATGAACCTTGTGAGCTTCAACAGCAAGAAGGTAGTTGCCGGAGTCAAGTTACAGTTGCATGCTTCTTTATATGTAGTCTCACAGTTTGATGTACACTAACACTTCCCATGTTTGTTGTTGGACTAGCACCTAGGCGCAAGAGGAAACAAACATCAGGGATAATGCTTGATAGGTTAACTAAATCTAGAGGAGGAAGAATGGAGATTCGTTTTGAGGAAGGTTTAAAAAGGCCACGTGATGCTACAGAGTCAGCCAAGTTAGTATCAGAGGCAGCGGTTGCTGTTAGGTGTCATGTACGTATCCTCCCAACATGGATTCAGTACAGGAATGACAAAGACGAAACCCAGTTCAACATCTTCCTCGGCCATTTATCTGTAAGTATGGTTATGTATGGAAACTAGTAATATCATCTTTCTCTGTCTAATACTTTCTAGGTTGCTGATAATGATACTCCCATAATTTTCAACAGAGGAGGTTCAAGTTGGATAGCCAATATGATGCAACCAGACAAGCTTGCACCCATGTTTTCAAGTCTGCTCTGCGACAATATCGGTATAACTTGAGGAAAACTCACTTTGAAGGCAAGGCTAACAGTGAACTTTCCCAAACATCTCCAGTGGAAAATATATCTGATGAAGACTGGAGAGGCCTCATTAAACACTGGTCCGATCCGAAGTATCAGGTACATTATATATATATGTCATCAGATCACATGTTGAAGTCCTATTTACGCATGTGCCACACAAATCTATCGTCTTGTAGGTGAACTATTCAAAGAACAAGGCCAACCGTACGAAAGTGAAATTCCAATAGACGACAGGATCTCGTAGCTATATTGCACACTGCGAAGCTCTTGTAATTAGCTTCTGTTTCACTCTTTTCGCTGACCATATTATCAGCTCTATATTGACTTGTTCCAAATGCAGAGGAAAGCCCGCAAGGACCAAAAAGTACCCGAACCAAATGTTGTGGAAATCTTCAAGGACTGTCACACCAGCAAGAAGAAGGGTATGACTACAGCAGTCAAAGCCGCTGTTGTAAGTCCTTAATCCACATGCCTTTTAACTACTACTTACTCTGACTTGTGCCTTGAACTGCATGGTTTGCAGCCAATGTCTATTACTCTTTTCAATTTTATACACAATTGTCTTAGCGTATCATTGCACCTTACAAGGTTTAAAAGAGAGGAGTGATGTTCCTTTGATCTTGACCCGTAATCTAGTTCCGTGCTCGACTTGCTCACACAACGTTACAATTGCTTGTTTGTCTGTTCTCAGTTGTTTTGTGATGTGAATGACGTCATACTATGCTTACCGTATTATAAACTTCGTCTCTTTATCCTTAGCCCTCAATACAATGTGAAGAAATAGACAATACATTAGCGATGGTACATGGTCATATGTTTGGAACCTGGTTTTATTATGTACTTTGGAATAAAATACAACTAATATTTTACATGGGTTCACCAGAATAAGTTATGTATATAGACCAAAGCTATTTTGTTTGGTTTTGTTGCCTCCTTAATATCTTCTGTTCTGGTACTACTAATGTAAAACCTCAACTTTTCAGCGAGCTATGGAAAAAATGGTGGAACCGCCACCTTCTGAAGGTGGCGAGGCAACTATAACCGCAATGTCAGGTCTTGCTGCCGTGGGTGAGTACCTGTCCACTAACAGTGCCAAAAGCACGTTCCTGCGTAATACTGGGTTGGTTGTTAAGGCAGTATCGTCCAAACTACCTCATGATCAAGATATGCAAGCTCAAAGCAATGTTGTATCTGCGCTCCAGACACAAGTCCATTCCCTAACAGAGGCCCTTTGTGAAACAAGGAGAAACATTGCTCAATGTCGTCAAGATATGCATGGTTTCGAAACCAGACTATCAGACATTTGCTATGTTGTTCAGGAGCCTAGGGGAAATGAAGGCCAGGGTTATGGTGCTCCATCGGACAATAGAGCATGAAAACGTAACAGTCAGGTCAAATGAACTGAGCTTATGAACTTCTGGTGGTGCATTTATCTACTAGACTGTTAAGTTTTATGCCAACCTTCCTTTTGTTATATAGTTGTAATTTGTTTTGGTGCGATACAAAATTTATTCTTAACGCGCAGCCACTGCCTGAAAAAAACATCAAGCCATTTTTGTATAGTGTAGGGTGTTCCCTATATTTGCACTGGTGGCGATCTTTGATGCCGAGTGGATGTAATCTGTGCAATCGCCTTAATAGCCTAGCGTTAGTTTCGGCCTTATTTATTTCCTAGTCTTCTTTTTCCCTGGTTTGCTAGTGGCCGCAACTACCATGGGCCATATACGGGCCGTAGGATCCATGGGTCTCCTACGGGCCGTTGATAAATGGGCCTGTAATCGGTGGGCCTCGGGCCGTCGGATAAATGGGTCTCCTACGGACCATCGATAAATGGGACTGTAATCGGTGGGCCTCGGGCCGTCGGATAAATGGGTCTACATGGGCCATAATCGGGCGTAATTGGTATCGGCCCAGCACGGTAATAGGCTGTTAACAGGCTGTAGGACAGCAAAGGCTTAATTCTATCACAGGCATAACGGGTCGTTAATGGGCCAGAATATAGGACAGGCTGGAAATGGCGCAACGGGTTAACAGGCCAGAAACAGGCCGACTCTTGCCATGGGCCGAATTTGGCCCATTAGGGTAATAGGCCAGTAACGGGCTGACTCTTGCCATGCGCCAAATTTGGTCCATTAGTGGAACAGGCCAGTAACGGGCCGACTCTTGCCATGGGCCGAATTTGGCCCATTAGGGGAACATGCCAATAACGGGCCGGAAGTAATCGAGGGCCGAAAAGGAGCCCAAGAACGTATGGGTCATCAATAGGCCGAAAGCTAACACGGGCTGGAAACGGCCCATGTAAATCATGGGCTGTTAACGGGTATAAAGAAAATTACTGTTCATTATGGGCTAGAGTCACCGTGGGCCTATAATGGGCCGAAAGCTACGAAGGCCTCATATGGGCCGAAAGACGTCGTGGGCCATACATGGCCGAAAGTGAAATGGGCTGGTATTATATTCGACGGCCCACATGACGTTGTTGGGCCGATTTCCTTTAGGGCCTAACGGGTCGTGAGTTAACGGGCCGTAAAATGGGCTATTTGCGAAGAGACCGTTAACATGCTTTTCATGGGCCAGCCCGTTAACTTTTGACCAAGTCAAACGGGCCGGTTTGTAAGCTAAATGGGCCACTGTTGGGCCACTCCACGTGTCGACATATCATAGGCGCCTATCTGACCCACAAACGAGCTGACACGTGTTTCGTCCGGCCAATAAGAATTTTACACGTGGAAATTTCCCATTGGTCAGGGCTGTTAACGGGTTATCGGATCCAAAACCCGACCCGATAGCTTAACGACATTCCGTTACGGTGGATGCCACGTGTCGGTCACCATTGACGAAAGCACTTCTGTGACGCGCGATTTATTGTCATGGAAGTGGACACTTCCATGATGATAATTTTGGTAATGTCATGGAACACTTCTATGACAGCACATGTACGACTATCTTGATTCTGTCATAAATTTGTCATGGATGTACATGCATGACAAAAACACGACCTACTGTGACAAACACGTATCATCACGGAAGTGTATTTTTTTGTAGTGAAGGTCATGGAAAACTGGTTTCCCATGTCTCTTAAGGAAGGTGATCGTTCTTGGCTCCTGAACCTACCGTTGGGCTCGATCTCCTCCTAGGACTAAATGTGCACCCGCTTCATCGCCAACTTCCAGGGCACTCGCGACCGCCCCCTGGTCGCGGGCGACCTACGCCGCATCAAGCAGCAACCAGGAGAGACCCTACAAAAGTACATTCAGTGCTTCAACAAGCATAGATCAATATCCCCAAGGTGACTGACGAGGCCATCATCTTTGCGTTCTCTGATGGCGTCCGCAACGTCAAAATGAAGGAAGAGCTCGCTATCCATGAAGAGTTGTGCACAACCCTAGAGCTATTCAACATCGCGACCAAGTGTACAAGAGCTGAGGAGG
Organism: Triticum aestivum; assembly: GCF_018294505.1. Lineage (NCBI taxonomy): Eukaryota > Viridiplantae > Streptophyta > Magnoliopsida > Poales > Poaceae > Triticum > Triticum aestivum. The sequence continues at coordinate 171,753,773 of NC_057806.1, forward strand.
GGGGCCTCTCCCTCCTTGAGCTCCCTGCTGTAGACCCGAAGGAGAAGAAAGCCAAGGCCAAGGACGTGAAGCGCAAGGGAGCAGCCGTACTCGCGGCGGAACCAGACACCATGCGTGGCAAAGACCAACCAAAGTCGTCCAAGAGCATCCATCCGTTCTGCGCCTTCCATAACCTAAGCACCCACAACACCAGCGACTGTCAAGAGCTCCGAGCCATTCGCGAAGGACACTTCGGCCAACGCCCCGAGTGCGGCGACAAGGGCTAGGCCGAGGAGGAGGACGCGGTGGCGGATGCTGGAACGACCGTGGCCCGCGTCAGGAGTGGAGCGACCGGCCTTGTGAGGATCGCTGGCAGGATCAGCTTCGCGAGGGCGCCTGGAGAGATCAGCCTTGTGAGGATCACCCTCAAGGCAACACTGGACTCCTCCGCTGCCACCGCCACCAAGAAGGAATGACGAACACCATCAGGACGAGGGGGCTGGGGGCTTCCAGGAACCGCGTGCTATCACCTGCATCTTGGGTGGAGCCCAGGCCCCAGCTTCTCATCATATCTTCAAGTAGTTTGCTCGCGAAGTGAATGCAGTCCTCTCCAAGCTCGAAGCCACACGCCCACTCAGGTGGTCCCAGTGCCCCATCACGTTTAGCTCGACAGATCAATGCAAGTGCGCGGCTACCGCTGGCGTCCTCCCAATGCTTTGCTCCTCAGTCATCAACAACGTGCAAGTTACCAAGACCCTCATCCATGGCGGCGCAGGGCTCAGCGTCCTATCCGTCGACACGTTCAACAGCCTCCAAGTGCCTTATGACAAGCTCCAGCCTACCAAGCCTTTCTCAGGAGTGACCGGCGGTTCCTGAGGGAGTCCTGGATTAGGGGGTCTCCAGACAGCCGAGTATATCCTTTGGCCGGACTGTTGGACTATGAAGATACAAGATTGAAGACTTCGTCTTGTGTCCGGATGGGACTTTCCTTGGCGTGAAGGCAAGCTTGGCAATACGGATATGTAGATCTCCTCCCATGTAACCGACTCTGTGTAACCCTAGCCCCCTCCGGTGTCTATATAAACCGGAGGGTTTAGTCCGTAGGACAACAACTATCATACCATAGGATAGCTTCTAGGGTTTAGCCTCTACGATCTCGTGGTATATCAACTCTTGTAATACTCATATCATCAAGATCAATCAAGCAGGACGTAGGGTATTACCTCCATCAAGAGGGCCTGAACCTGGGTAAACATCGTGTCCCCTGCCTCCTGTTACCATCCGCCTTGGACGCACAGTTCGGGACCCCCTAGCCGAGATCCGCCGGTTTTGACACCGACATTGGTGCTTTCATTGAGAGTTCCACTGTGTGAGCTTCATAAGGAAGGATGTCTCGTCTCGTTGTCAAGAACAACATCACCTCTAGGGGAGCCCTGGCTGTAGGCCAAACTCTCCGACTAGGCAGCTTCATCATGACCGCCCGCTCGGCCGCTGCGCCGATGATGACTTCTTGGGTCATCGAAAATAGCCTCCACATCGGCTCGAAATTCACTGAGCAGATGGATCCAATGGAGCTCTCCTCTTTGAACGAGCTCTTGGATCGCATCGCCGCTCTGGGAGTCGCTACAGACTACGATTGGATTGGGCTTAAAACCTGACCAAAGGGAGATTAACTCTCCGCCGGTCACCCATCAGATAGCGGTGGTAGAGGAGCAATGCGGCGATTCTTTCTCTATCCTAAGGGCGAACTATGTCCGGATTCCCGAGCTCTCCTGCCAGATACCCATGCATGGGAGGACATCGCCCTAAGCCTGAACCTAGAATCAGGCTATGCCGAACCTGCGGGGCAACATCCCGGAGCCCGAACTTCCAAGATCAGAAACTGCTCTGCCCCTGGGTCTCAGATCGGGTCAAGGTCTGGACTTAAATCGACCCACCCACCCAGATATAAATGATCTTTCCCACATTAGGCAAGAGCCCCAAGAGACAGTACATCACTATTGGGCCAAATTCCTCCTTGTAATGAACAAGGTCAAGGACTGTCGTGAGGAAGACGCAATTTCATTCTTCTGCAACAATTGCACGGACAAGGGAATCCTCAACGCCATAATTCGCTATGACATTGCACACTTCGGTGACTTGGCGGCCATAGTACGGAAGTACTGTGCGATGGAAAGCGCCTGGAAAACCGAAATAAAATTTTGGGATAATCCGGCTCTGACAAAACTCCTAGTCCGAACTAAAAGGGTGCACTCTCATAAGTCACCCGACTCAATTACAAAGAAGCAAAAGCCCACTACAGGGCGTGGAACCGTATTGGAGGGATGGCTTAACAGGCCCTGCAAAATTCATAGTACAGCAGATACCATACCAACACACAGCCTTAGAGCATGTTGGGTACTTCGGCAGGTGGCCAAGAGCGGTGAGGATCTCCTCATTCAAAACACCGCAGAGCACCATCCCGTGGATAACAATATAGTACTAACAGTCTTCGAGACCTTCGCCTCAAATAACAGGCGTAAGCGAGCACTCCGCAGCCTCGTCGAAGTCTGCCACATGGCAGCAATAAATCCATGGAGTGACACGGCTATCACCTTCAATGCCAGATACGAACCTAAATTTCGAACAGCCCGAGCACCATCCGCCTTGGTCCTCAGTCAAATTGTGGATGGCTTTTGGCTTACTAAAGTGCTCGTGGACGGTGGCAGCGGATTAAACCTCATCTATGGGGAGACCCTTCGAAAAATGGAAATAGACAGAAACCGTATTGAGCAAAGCAGCACAACCTTCTGAGGAATCATCCCTAGTCGGGAGGCATGTTGCGCTGGGAAAATCACACTAGATGTGGTATTCTGCACTCCGGAGAATTACAGGTCCGAAGAAATTACATTCCAAGTGGGCCCGTTCAGTAGCGGATACCACGCCCTTCTAGGGCGGGAGGCATTCACGATCTTCGAAGCCATATCCCATTACGGGTACATGAAGCTCAAAATGCCCAGGCCCAGTGGAATCATCACTCTAGCTAGTGATCCGGACATAGCACTCCGCGCCGAGAACAAAACAGTCGCACTGGCCCTCGAGGCATTATCCGAAGCCCTTGTGGCGGAGGAATTAACCGCGATGCGCTCCACAATGGACAGGGATGACGTGATACTCGACAAAAGATCCAAGTCCACCTCTTTTAAACCATCAGGTGAAATAGTCAAATTCCATGTCCATCCAATGGACCCCACAAAAACAGCATCCATCGGGGCACAATTAAACCTCGCTGTAGACGCTGCACTACGGGAGTTCCTGCACGAGAATTGGGACATATTCGCCTAGCATCCTTTAGACATGCCAGGAATCCCACGCAGGCTGGCCGAGCATAGCCTTAACATTCTAAAGGGATTCAAGCCGTTCAAGCAAACTCTTCGGCGTTTCTCCAAACCTAAGAGACAAGCCATGGGAGAGGAGCTAGCCAAGTTACTAGAGTCCGGATTCATTAGAGAAATAAAGCATCTGGACTGGCTAGCAAACCTGGTGATGGTAACAAAGAAGGACAAATCCTGGCGCCTATGCATCGACTTCAAGGACCTTAATAAGGCTTGCCCAAAGGATCCCTTCCCCCTCCCTCGCATCGATCAAATTATCGATGCTACCGCAGGACACGACTCATTGTGCTTCCTCGACGCATACTTCGGTTACCACCAAATTAAGATGGCATAGTCCGATCAAGCCGCAACGACATTTATCACTCCATATGACCCCTTCTGTTTTAACACAATGCCCTTCGGGCTCAAAAACACCGGCGCAACATATCAGCGCATGATTCAGACATGTCTGGAAAAGCAGATCGGCAAAACAATGGAGGCATACGTCGACGATGTGGTTGTTAAAACCAGACACGTCGACTCCTTAATAGACGACTTGAGGCTCACGTTCGACAATCTCCGAACATACGACATTAAGCTCAATCCGGAAAAATGCGTTTTTGGCGTACCCGCCGGAAAGCTCCCGGGCTTCATCGTCTCCAATAGAGGAATTGAAGCAAATCCGGCTAAAATCCGAGCTCTGTCGCAGTTGGCTATCCCAACTGACCTCAAGCAAATCCTGAAGATAACTGGATGTGTGGCGGCCTTAAGCCGCTTTATCTCCCGATTAGATGAAAAGGCACTCCCCCTTTATCGCCTTCTTCGGTGCACCAAACACTTCAAGTGGACAGAGACAACCACGGCCGGATTGGAAGAAATAAAAGCCATCCTGGCCACCAACCCAATCTTGGCCGCGCCAAATGTCGGCAAACCAATGTTGTTATATATAGCGGCAACTCACCAAGTTGTAAGCGCAGTGCTCATCGTCGAATGAGAGACGGGCGGACATAAATTCCCACTTCAAAAGCCGGTATATTATGTATCCACTGTCCTCACTCCATGCAAATCATGGTACCCACATTATCAAAAGATAGCATACGCGGAATTCATGGCATCCCGGAAATTATGACACTACTTTCAAGAGTGTTCAATTACGATGGCCTCAGAAGTACCACTCAATGACATAATAAACAACCGCGATGCCACGAGCCGGATTGCCAAATGGGCTATCGAGCTCTTCCCGTTTGACATAACATATAGACCATGGCGAGCCATTAAGACGCAAGTACTGGCCGATTTCGTCGCCGAGTGGACAGAAGCCGAACTCCCTAAAGAGTACGGTGCGTACTCCAATTGCATCATGCACTTTGACGGCTCTAAAATGCTGGCTGGTTTGGGGGCTGGCGTTGTCCTAACGTCCCCCACCAGAGATACAGTCCAATACGTACTCCAAATACTATACACAGACTCTAACAACGCAGCGAATACGAGGCCATACTACACGGTCTCCGGATGGCAGTTTCCATGGGCATTCAATGCCTGGAGGTGCATGGGGACTCGAACCTTGCAATATCTCAAATAAATGGAGACTTTGATGCCAAGGATCCAAAAATGGCGGCATATCACAATGCCGTCCTCAAAATGTTAGCTCGGTTCGAGGGGCTTGAATTCCACCATGTGGCTCGGGAAAACAATCAGGCGGCGGATATCCTCGCCCGTATCGGCACTAAGCGCGATCCTGTCCCACCTAACATCTTCTTGCAAAGGCTGTTTAAGCCATCCGTGGTATGGGACGGGGACACCGGTAATAATATTCCGGACCCGGCCACAACACCATACGCCGAACACTCTGACACAATCGGAGGCTCTGCGATCGAAATAACACCTTCAGCCCATGTGATAATGGCTGTTATCACATCGTGGACAGAACCATTCCTGGCCTACCTAACTAGGCAGGAACTACCCGAGGACCAAAATGAGGCACGCTACATAGTGCGACGATCTAAAGCCTACAAGGTCCACGAGGGAGAGCTTTATAAGAAAAGCACTACCGGAGTTCTTCAAAGGTGCATCTTCGAAGAGGAAGGGCGGAAGCTTTTGGCAGAAATCCATGCTGGACTCGGCGGCCACCACGCCGCAGCCCGGGCCCTTGTAAGCAAGGCCTTCCATACATGTTTCTATTGGCCGACGGCCCGAGCAGATGCACAGTATCTGGTCCAACATTGCGTCGGTTGCCAGCTTTTTGCAAACCAAAGCCATATGCCACCTACCGCCCTCCAAACAATCCCCTTTACTTGGCCCTTTGCGGTCTGGGGGCTTGATATGGTCGGACCCCTTAAAGGGGGAACCCATAAGAAAAAATACTTACTATTCATGGTGGATAAATTCACCAAATGGATAGAAGCCAAACCCGTTAAAATGGCTGAATCCGGACCGGTGATAGACTTCCTATATGGGGTTGTGCACCGTTATGGCATCCCCCACAGCATCATGACTGACAACGGAATGAACTTCACAGCCGACGAGGTAAAACTTTGGTCAGAAACATGGGCATCAAGCTCGATTATGCTTCTGTCTATCACCCGCAAAATAACGGTCAAGTTGAGCGAGCAAATGGTCTTATTATGAGCGGCATCAAACCCAAATTAGTGCGGTCCTTAAAAGAATCAAACACGCACTAGGTAGAGGAGCTCAATTCCGTACTATGGGGGCTGCGGACCACGCCGAATCGCACTACCGGATACACTCTGTTTTTTATGGTGTACGACGCAGAGGCGGTTCTGCCTTGCGACATAATTCATGACTCACCTCGAGTGCGCATGTACGAAGAAAAAGAGGCCGAGCTCGATCGGCAGGACAGTTTGGACGCCCTGGAGGAGGAGCGCGACGTGGAAAAAGCCCGTTCCGCATTCTATCAGCAATAGGCTCGAAGGTATCAAAGAAGAGAAGTACGGGCCAAAACCTATAACGTTGGCGAACTAGTTCTACGTCTGCCGAAGAAGAAAAAGAACAAGCTCAAGCCCAAATGGGAAGGTCCCTTCATTATTGACCAGGTTCTGACCGGTGGAGCGTACCGTTTGCGAGATGCATCGGACAATCGACTCGAGCCAAACCCATGGAACGCAGCCAGACTCCAAAGGTTCTACGCCTAGTGTCGGACTCTATGTTCGTCTCCTTACCTCCATCAATTTTTTTGCATATCAAATATCTGTCTTTTCTCTCTTTCTCTCTTCTTTTTTCTTCTCCTCAAGGCCATAAAAGGCTAACTTGTGTCTTGGTTACACAATCTTCACGCGCTAACCACGCTCATTATACCTGGGGGCTTCTTATACAGAAGCTTAATATAATTATTTTTCTGGGCTTTAGGCCCCGCACATGTGTCATTCTTCCACATGTACCTTTTTCACCATTATATGCATCAATATGACTTAACTTTTGGCCATGGGTTGCCTGTCTCTTGTATTTATGCCCTACGTTCCCGTTAATTCGGCTAGGGCATAAGGGGAGCACCTCTGCGATTATTACTGTTGGGTCAGCCGGATGTGTACCTCAGACTGGGTGAAGCCGAAAGCTAGCGTTCTTAAGGGAATATTCGGTCGGTGAACAAAAGATGACTTTTATTTATTTTGATACATGCCCCCAGATGTTTATAGCCTGCGTCTCTTTTCGCAGTTAGGACATGCACATTAGGGCATGCGTACCCAGGGAAAGGAACCCTTAACGGAACTATTCTCCCTGGAAGATGTTTCTTACTATCCATGTAATATAACATAGCTAGTTGGGTACTTGTCTGTTCAAGCACTTATGACCCCTACGCCTGGTTTCCACGCATACCCCGGTTTTTACATAACCGAGTGGGTATTCGGATACACTCCGGACTATCGGGTCCAGAGGTCGAAGCAAAAAGGTCTGCCATGACAAGTGATTTACAATCCGGCTAGGGACATTATACATGTCACTTAAAGTACACAATCACTAAGACTGACCAACTTCTTCTTCTATACCATCCAACAGGCTGTCTAGCCTACAATCCTGTTGGGAATACTTTGCGGCTAATTCTACTTGGTCATACACCAAATTGTCGAAGATCTCTTTCCCATCGGGCCCCACAAGTCCAACCTCGGCCATGTTGTCTGGGTCAGCTTTGGTATATCGCGTCTTCACCATGGCCCAGGCTTCCCTCGCACCTTGTCGGCAGGATGATATCTTCCATAATCGGAAGCGGCGCCGCACGCCCTTGAGCTTTTCTACAAGATCCCCCATGCCTCCTGGCGGGGAGACGGATGGCCACAAGGCTTGGGCAATACCCTGCATCACCTGCCGAACTTGTTCGTGCAGTTGCGAGAGCTCTGGTAGAAGATCACCCGCAGACCCGGGCATCTCCTCCGCGGGACGACCCGTCAACATACCTGCAAACATAACTCTGTTAGCCGGCTTCTTCGCCGAACTCTTTCAAAAGTTCGTTCAAGCACTTACTGAAAATGTCGCGTCGAAGCCGCTTATTCTCCTTCACGGAGTCTGCAAGTTGGGCTCGGACATCTTTCAGTTCCACGCCCAACCGGATATAGGCATCCTGGAGATTATTTTTCTCCTGCCTGACCCACGTAAGCACGCGCTCGCCAGCATTTAGCTAACGATTAGCACGTTGCGCATCCTCCGGCATGGCCTTCGGATTCACTCCGGAGTCATCTGCAACATCTATTGTTAGATTTGCATGCATGCCGCATACTATATGGTACTTGTCATTCTTTGCAATGGAAACAAGTGTTACCAGAGGGGGCCTTCTCGGACTCCTTCAACATGGCCACCGCGGCCCGTAGCTGGGCTTTGCACTCTTCCAGCTCTTGAGACAATTGGGTATTCTTCTATGTAAGAACCTGCACAAATAGTGATCCTTAAATCAGTTGTGTCAACTGTTTCAAGTCTTAGGGGCTACTGATATATATATAATCGTCATATTTTCTTACCCGTATATCCTTTACATACTAGTCCGTGGCTCTGGCAAGACCGTTTTGAGTAGCACGGATGTACGCGTCTCCTGAGTTGAAGGCATCGAACGCCTCTTGGAAGAAACAAGCGTCACAGAGTACGGCCCGGCGACGCCTGTGATTCATGGCGCTCTCCACTCCGGAATTTGTAGCGGATAGTCTATCCGCATCCTCTGTAGGAGGAGCATCCGGCATTCGCCCCGTGTTAGCTTCCGCCTCTATGTTCGGCCCTGCAGCCCGAGTGGTGGAGGCGTGATCGGCAACCTCTCCGGATATAGTCGGGCGAGCGTTTTTCCTACCAGGAAACATGGACGTCGTTATATTTTAAGAAAGACGACAACCATGGAGCGAGGTTCTGTATCATACCTCTGCGCCGGCATCTCAGTCCTGACCACCTTCCTTTTTGGCCTACCTGGCTTCGGTGTCCCTCGTTGGCGAGTCACTGCGGGTTCGGCATGGCGTCTCGAGGGCCTTCCCTGTAAAACACCATATGTGTACGGTAGGTGAAGTGCATAAAAGGGATCCTTCTTGGAAGTTGGGACTCCGGTTTTTCTTACATGCGATGCAGGGAGTAGCCCAGGATAGTCGGCTATGATGGCAACCATGGCATCACCGCAGCTCAATTGATAGAATGTCCTGTCGATTAGCTCCACAAATATGTCCGGATCCTCTTCGAGTCCGGGATCGAGGGCCCGGTCAGGGTCCTCTTGTTGTGGAGGTGGGCTGTTGACCTCCCTTACAGCTTTTCGCAGTTCCTGCCATGAAACGTCAAGGTGAGTATTTATGACGAAGAATGCAGGAAGGTTGGGAGTAAAAAGTGACAGCTCACCCAGCTTGGAGGGCTGTACATGGAGAATCCATCCCGTGGCTTAATACGGATGAACTCCTCTTCCTCTCCCTTGAACAACTCGGACAAAATTTTTGCTAGGGCAGCAGTGAAGTCCGGTCCCTTACGCCTGCAGTGGGTGGCATCATCTTCCCCGTTAAAGCGCCACATGGGGTTCCCTCGATATTGAAGTGGTTGCACCCCCCGAATTATACATATTGACATAACCTCGATTATTGTCAATCCTGATTGAGCCAGCGCTTTTATCCGGCCCATCAGGTAAAGGACTTATCCGTTATCTTCCTCCTGAGGGCTTCGTGGGTGCCAGCTTCGGCGTTTCTTCAAAGGGGCATTGTCGAACTCGGGAAGACCCCTCCGAATAGGATCTAGAAGGGGGACGTCCTCCATGTAAAATCACTTCGAAGGCTAGTCTTCGGATGTCTTCTTCGGGGTACCGGACAGGTATCCTGTCCCGGCGATGCACCATATTTCGGCTCCGCCCACTTGATATATTGACCCCTCCTGTGTATGGGGCACAAGGCAGAATAGCTTCTTCCATAGCTCGAAATGAGCTTCGCAGCCCAGAAACAGCTCACAAAGGGCAACAGAACCAGCGATGTGTAATATGGAAGCGGGGGTGAAATTATGCAACTAGAGGCCGTAAAACTCCTGGAGCCCGCGGAGGAACGGATGGATTGGAAATCCAAGTCCCCTTAGTAAATAAGGGACAAGGCATACCTGCTCCCCCTTGGAGGGATTGGGGAAGCTCTCCGCTTGCTCCCCGCCATTATAGGTGGCGAGCTCGGCTCGAACGGGGACCATATATGCTGGAGGGAGAAATCCCAGGGTCTGTAACTCTTCTAATTGGTTGTGTGGGATGGAACACTTCTCCCAATCACTGGTTTTAGGGCTACGGGGGCAGGAGGAGGAGCTGCGATGGCCGGCCATGTTGGAATGGATTTTTTCGAGCGCGATCCGATGGATACTTGCCATGGGAGGATGGTGTGGTTTGGATCTAAGAATCCCCGTCCTTTTAATAGACAGTTTACTTACATGGCTAGGGTGGCGAATGTAAAAGTGCACTGGCTCGTCGCATTCGCTCGACACGTGGAAGATAGCCCTTATTGGGCGCAGAAGCCAAGAAGTGCAACATTTATGGGGAGCCGGACACTACTCAGCAGATATTCATAATTTGGAGAAGAACCCGACTTGCAATGCCGAAGACAATCTGCGCACCGGACTCATCGTCATTGAAGCCTAGTTCGGGGGCTACTGAGGGAGTCCTGGATTAGGGTGTCAACGGACAGCCGGACTATATCCTTTGGTCGGACTGTTGGACTATGAAGATACAAGATTGAAGACTTCGTCCCGTGTGCGGATGGGACTTTCCTTGGCGTGGAAGGCAAGCTTGGCAATACAGATATGTAGATCTCCTCCCTTGTAACCAACTCTGTGTAACCCTAGACCCCTCCGGTGTCTATATAAACCGGAGGGTTTAGTCCGTAGGACAACAATCATACCATAGGCTAGCTTCTAGGGTTTAACCTCTACGATCTTGTGGTAGATCAACTCTTGTAATACTCATATCATCAAGATTAATCAAGCAGGACGTAGGGTGTTACCTCCATCAAGAGGGCCCGAACCTGGGTAAACATCGTGTCCCCTGCCTCATGTTACCATCCGCCTTAGATGCACAATTCGGGACCACCTACCCGAGATCCGCCGCTTTTGACACCGACAGTTCCACCACACCGATAGGGCAGGTCTGCCTCCCTGTCACTTTCGGCATGCGCAACAACTACCGCACCGAGCTCATCGACTTCAACATCGCACACATCCGCCTACCGTACAATGCCATCCTCGAGTACCCAGCCCTGGCTAAGTTAATGGCGGTGACCCATCACGGCTACAATGTCCTCAAGATGCCGCGAAGCAGCGGGATCATCACGGTCCCATGTGAAGAAAGAGATGCAGTGTGATCCCTCAAGTGTGCCTTCCAAGCTGCAGCAATCGACGACCCCGACAGCAAGAGCGAGGGCCCTCATGAGGCCATCCCTAAGAAGAAGAAGCAGCTGCGCCGTGCCGGACCTCGGGAGGGTGGCGTCGCAGCCGGAGCCTCGTCAGGATCAGCGCCCGTTCCAGGGGCGCCTCCCTCCATCGCATAGGAAGGCGCGCCCGGCGCCCTTCTCGGGCAGGGCTCAGGGGCTTTCTTCTAGAAGGCCTTGCCCACATCACGAGGGAGGCTCTCGGGCTCCACTTAGAGGCATGCTTCACGGCATGTTTCCCTCAGGAGGACATAGGGCAAGGACCGCCCACCATTCAGGAGTTCATCACCAAGATCACCCAGGAGCTGCAAGACCCAAGGGACTTGTGTGGCGACCGCCGGTCACAAGGCGCAGCTTTCCATCCAGGCGAGGATGCCGGGCTGCGCGTCTTTGTCGACGTCCCAGGGCTCAACAGGGTCGCTTCTCAGGAGCTTTTCTGGCCTTCGTGTGTGGGACGGATACGTCTCGGTCGTATCTACCTTTCCAAACACTTTTGCCCTTGTTTTAGACTCTAACTTGCATGATTTTAATGGAACTAACCCGGACTAACACTGTTTTCAGTAGAATTGCCATGGTGTTATTTATGTGCAGAAACAAAAGTTCTCAGAATGACCTGAAACTTCACGGAGATTATTTTTGGAAATAATAAAAAAATACTGGCAAAAGATCAAGGCCAAGGGGCCCACACCCTAGTCACGAGGGTGGCGGGCGCACCTGCCCCCCTGGGCACGCCCCCTACATCGTGGGCCCCCTGGAGCTCCGCCGACCTCAACTCCAACTCTATATATTCACTTCCAGGGAGAAAAAAAATAAGAGAGAAGGATTCATCGCGTTTTACGATACGGAGCCGCCGCCAAGCCCTAAACCCTCTCGGGGGGCTGATCTGGAGTCCGTTCGGGGCTCCGGAGAGGGGAATCCGTCGCCATCGTCATCATCAACCATCCTCCATCACCAATTTCATGATTCTCACCGCCGTGCATGAGTAATTCCATCATAGACGGTGATGGGTTGGATGAGATTTATCATGTAATCGAGTTAGTTTTGTTAGGGTTTGATCCCTAGTATCCACTATGTTCTGAGATTGATGTTGCTATGACTTTGCTACGCTTAATGCTTGTCACTAGGGCCCGAGTGCAATGATTTCAGATATGAACCTATTATGTTTTCATCAATATATGAGAATTCTTGATCCTATCTTGCAAGTCTATATTCACCTACTATGTGTTATGATCCGGCAACCCCGAAGTGACCATAATAGGGACCACTCCCGGTGATGACCATAGTTTGAGGAGTTCATGTATTCACTATGTGTTAATGCTTTGGTCCGGTACTCTATTAAAAGGAGGCCTTAATATCCCTTAGTTTCCACTAGGACCCCGCTGCCACGGGAGGGTAGGACAAAAGATGCCATGCAAGTTCTTTTCCATAAGCACGTATGACTATATTCAGAATACATGCCTACATTACATTGATGAATTGGAGCTAGTTCTGTGTCACCCTATGTTATGACTGTTACATGATGAACCACATCCGACATAATTCTGTATCACCGATCCATTACCTACAAGCTTTCCATATATTGTTCTTCGCTTATTTACTTTTCCGTTTCTATTGTTACAATCACTACAAAATACCAAAAACTTTACTTTTTCTACCGTTACTTTTGCTATCGTTACCACTACTATCATATTACTTTGCTACTAAATACTTTGCTGCAGATATTAAGTTTCCAGGTGTTGGTTCAATTGACAACTCAGCTGCTAATACTTGAGAATATTCTTTGGCTCCCCTTGTGTTGAATCAATAAATTTGGGTTGAATACTCTACCCTCGAAAACTGTTGTGATCCCCTATACTTGTGGGTTATCAAGACTATTTTCTGGCGCCGTTGCCGGGGAGCATAGCTCTATTCTTTGAGACACTTGGGATTTATATCTGCTTATCATTATGAAGAACTTGAAAGATCCAAGAATCAAGATTTATCCCTCAACTACGAGGGGATGTAAGGAATTGCCATCTAGCTCTGCACTTGATTCACGTTCTGTTTTGATTAAGCTTGCGACACCCAAGCCTGCTTCTACCATTCATTCTGATATGTCGCATGTTATTGATGATGCCACTTCTGCTATGCATGATACTTATGATGAAACTACTTCTATGCTTGATACTACTATGCCACTTGGTGAATTTCTTGATGAACAACTTGCTAGGGCTAGAGAGAATGAAATTATTGAAACTGATAATATTGACGAAAGTGATGATGAAGACTCTCCCCCTAATAAATATGAATTGCATGTTGTTCCTGAGGGTTATGTTATGGATGAAGAATCTACTAGAGCTATTTTAGCTTGCAATGATAGGTATGATCTAAAGAGGTTATTAGCTAAATGGAAGCAGCAATCCCTTAATGCTAGAATGAGACCTGACCCTGCTTTTGCTACTTCACCTATCTGTGTTATTGATAAGGATTATGAATTCTCTGTTGATCCTGATATAATTACTTTGGTTGAATCTGATCCTTTTTATGGCTATGAATCTGAAACTGTTGTGGCACATCTTACTAAATTAAATGATATAGCTACCCTGTTCACCCAATGATGAGAGAACTCGCTACTTTTATATTCTTAAAATATTTCCGTTCCCATTAAAGGGTGATGCTAAGATATGGTTTAATTCTCTTGATCCTGGTTGTGTGCGTAGTCCCCAGGATATGATTTATTTCTTCTCTGCTAAATATTTCCCTACTCATAAGAAACAAGCTGCTTTAAGGGATATATATAATTTTGTGCAAATTGAAGAAGAGAGTCTCCAAAAAGCTGGGGGGAGGCTTGTCCAATTACTTAATGCTTTGCCTGATCATCCTCTTAAGAAAAACGAAATACTTGATATCTTTTATAATGGACTAACCGATGCTTCCAGAGATTACCTGGATAGTTGTGATGGTTCTGTTTTCAGGGAAAGAACACTAGATGAAGCTGAAATTCTATTGAATAATATGTTGACAAATGAAAATAATTGGACACTTCCTGACACAACTCCTGAGCCTATTCCTAAACCAACTCTGAAGAAGAGAGGTGTTCTATTTCTCAGTCCTGAAGATATGGAAGAGGCAAAGAAATCCATGAAAGAAAAGGGTATTAAAGCTGAAGATGTTAAGAATTTACCTCCTATTGAAGAAATACATGGTCTTAATTTACCGCCTGTCGAAGAAATGCATAATTTTAATCCATCTCCTATTGAAGAAATGCATGGTCTTGATAACCCGACACAGGTAGCAAAGGTAAATTCTCTCTATAGATATGATAAAGCTGAAATCCCATTTACTAAGTTTGCTAGCCCATGCTTAGATGAGTTTGATAAATTTATGGTTAAGCAAGAAGACTTCAATGCTTATTTTGGTAGAGAATTAAGACGCAGTGCTGATATGCTTGAACACTTGGGTGATTATATGGCTAATGTCAAAGGTGAACTTAAACTTATTAGTAAACATGCTTCTATGGTTACCACTCAAGTAGAACAAGTACTTAAAGCTCAAAATGATTTGCTCAATTAATTGAATAGTAAGAATAATGATTTTGCTGTTAGAGTGGCTAGTAGAACTGGTAAAATGACTCAGGAACCTTTGTATCCTGAAGGCCACCCTAAGAGAATTGAGCAAGATTCTCAGAGAAATAATATAGATGCACCTAGTCCTTCTAAAAAGAAGAAAAAGAAAACTGATAGGACTTTGCATGCTTCTAGTGAACCTATTGCTGAAACACTTGAGAATCCAAATGATATTTCTATTTCTGATCCCGAAACACAATCTGGTAATGAACCTGAAACTAGTGATAATGTTAATGACAATGTTCATGTTGATGCTCAACCTAGAAATGATAATGATATAGAAATTGAACCTGTTGATGATCTTGATAACCCACAATCAAAGAATCAACATTGTGATAATAAATACTTTGTTGCTAGGAAACATGGTAAAGAAAGAGAACCATGGGTTCAGAAACCCATGCCTTTTCCTCCGAAACCATCCAAGAAAAAGGATGATGAGGATTTTGAGCGCTTTGCTGAAATGATTAGACCTATCTTTTTGCGTATGCGATTAACTGATATGCTTAAAATGAATCCTTATGCTAAGTACATGAAAGAAATTGTTACTAATAAAAGAAAGATACCAGAAGATGAAATTTCCACCATGCTTGTTAATTATACTTTTAAAGGTGGAATACCTAAGAAGTTAGGAGATCGAGGAGTACCCACTATACCATGCTCCATTAAAAGAAACTATGTTAAAACTGCTTTATTTGATCTTGGAACCGGTGTTAGTGTTATGCCTCTCTGTTTATATCGTAGACTTGATTTGAATAAGTTCACACCTACTAAAATATCTTTACAACTGGCTGATAAATCAACTACTATAGATGTCGGTATTTGTGAGGATGTGCCTGTTGTGGTTGCAAACGTTACTATTTTAACGGGATTTGTTATTCTTGATATTCCCGAGGACGATAGTATGTCTATTATTCTTGAAAGACCATTTTTTAATACTGTAGGGGCTATTATTGATTGCAACAAAGGCAATGTCACTTTTCATGTTAATGGTAATGAGCATACGGTACACTTTCCGAGGAAACAACCTCAAGTCCATAGTACTAATTCTATTGGGAAAATTCCAGCAACTATTTTTGGAGGTTTTGAATTTCCTATTCCTACTGTCAAGAAGAAATATGATATTCTTATTGTTGGGGATGTGCATATCCCCGTTGAGGTAACCTAGTGTTATTCAAAAATTCTCCGGTTCCATGTTATTCGGAATGAGTTTGTTAAAAAGACTTCATCAACCTTGTTAATGGATTCCTTTTGATGATCATGAGATGGATGAATTTAGAAAACACAACTCTCTGTACCCTCCATTTACTTTCTGTTATTTATATTAAATAAAATAAAAATAGTATTTTCTGTCTGTTATCTGAATTGTCCATGCAATATAAAAATACCCCAAAAATAAAAGTTCTCCAAGTGCCCTAAAATTTAAATATGATTTTTTCTGGAATATTTGAGAATATTTGGCACTGAGAACACAGCAGGGGGGCATCCACCTCACCACGAGGGTGGAGGGCGCGCCCCCCTACCTCATGGGCCCATGGTGGACCTCCTCCACTTATTCCTGCACCCACACACTCCTTCTTCCTCCTACAAACACCATTATCCAGTTCAAACCCGAGTCAAAGCTCACTTTGCTGCCATTTTCGATCTCCTTGCTCAAAGCACCTCTCACAAAACTGCTTGGGGGGATTGTTCCGTGGTATGTGACTCCTCCATTGGTCCAATTAGTTTTTGTTCTAGTGCTTTATTCATTGCATATTTTTGCTGCTTAGGTGACCCTGTTCTTGAGCTTGCATGTCAAATTTATATGGTTCCAAGTAGTTCTAATGCATGATATAGGCTCTAGGCACTTGTAGGAGTAGTTGCTATCAATTTTGTTGAGTTTGGTTCACTTTTATTTTCAAGTTACTAAAAATTTCAGAATTTTTCAGAAAATAATGAAGAGATTTTTGAGGGGCTCATCGAGCCGAACCTCGAAGGAAAAGCAAAATGAAGAAGCAAAGAAGCCCAAATATAATCTGCCTCGCACCGCGGAGGTTCGACTGTGTGAATGGCCCTCCGATGATTTCTTGAGATCAACCGGGATTTATGAGGATTTTTATGAATTGGCTAAGAATGCAGGCCTTACCGACTTCCTCCGCGACCAACGCGAACAGTATCTCTTACTCACCAATACTTTTGTGCAAAACTTCTACTATTATCCTAGGGAATCACCTCCTTCAATAGAGTTTCATTTATATGATGTGGTTAAGAAGATGCCACTATATGAATTTTGTAGGGTTTGCAAAATGCATTTCGAGGGTAGCTTAGCGGAACCACATTGTAAAGATGTGGATGGGTTTATTGACACTATCACTGTAGGGGAAACTAGGAAGGTTTCCGATGCAAGAATCACTAGCATACATTTTCCTGTTTTATGCTACTTTGCAATATTTGCTAGTCGTTGTCTAATTGGTCGCGGAAACTGTGGAAACCTTAGTGTTCCTGATATTTTTATTTTGTTCTATGGTTTATTCCGTGATGACTCTGTTAGTATGGGCGGTATTATTGCTAAACGGTTAAGTCTGAACCGTACAAAGGGCCCCATCTTTGGTGGTATCTATGCTTCACGCCTTGCTGCATAATATAACATACCCATTAGGCACTATAAAAAGAAGAAAAATTGCTGCCTACTGTTTATTTAGATCATAAGAGTATGGTAGGGCATGATTTTATTATAAAGAATAGGGAAGGGGAGCTTAAGTACAAATTGTTCTTTGATAAACGTCATCCTAAGACTATCACCTTGCCTGCTCCTTCCTTGTTTGATTTATCTACAGGCCAGTACCTCGTCTCACCGGAAGACATTCACGCTTACCGGAACCCTACATCAGCCACAGAGCCAGAGTCGGAACCACAAGTTGATCCTCAGTAACATCCCAAAATTCTAAATTTTGGAATGTTATAATAAATAGATAGATTTGATTGATTGACTGAAAGTGAGTGAATTCGAAACTTTTGAAAGTTAAATGAGAGGGAATAAAAGGACTTTCCCAAACTTTCATATTTGCTTTCTGATCTCCATGAATTCAAATTCTTTTCAAATACAAAACCCTCGAGAGAAGATGACATGACTTCTTCCATTTATTTAAATGACAAGGGTTTTAAAAAAAACATTTGAAATTCATTTGGAAAATATCTCCAATTCTGAAACTTTATGCAACTCAATGATTTTCACGAGAGAAGATAATATGACTTCTTCAAAACTTATGAAATATGAGTTGGGAGTTTCAAAGAATTAAATTCAAAGTCCTTTGGGAATTAATTTTCAATTTGGATTTATTTGAGTTTTACTCAAATTATTTTTCTCCAAAAATAAAATATATGGAAATTAGGGTAACTTGATTCCCTACATTAGAAAATTGGAGAAAAATTTATTTGAAATCATTTTGGTATTTTTAAAATGATTTTTGTTGGATTTTAATAGACCAGTAGCACTCTTTGTTTTATATGAATTTGTGTGGATTTTATTTGAAGTTATAAAAATGTTCATGTCGTAGGAAATCTTTTTCTGAAAGTTTTGATATATTATATGCCTAGGTTCTATTTTATTTTAGTTTGCTTTATGTTATTTTCCGTTGTGTTTTTAAAAAAAAATCTTTTCGCCGACTGGGCCGGCCCAGCTCGTGCCAGGCCTAGGCCCAGTGCGCCACCGCCTTCGTCTCCCTCCCCGAGCCGGAGTTCAACTCTCGCACGTCGCCGGACGCAGCCGTAGCCGCCGCGGACTCCTCCGCCGCCTCGCCTTGCCCCTCCCGCAAGCCTCTCCCGCCCTCCTATAAATACCAGAGCCCCGAGCCCTGTTTCTCTCCTCCTTCGCCGCAACCGCCGCACTCGTCGGGATCCACCGCTGCCGGCGAGATCCGCTCGCCGCTGCCGCTCCGTTCCTTCGCCGTGGACCGCCGCCGATGCTGCCATCCACCTCGCCTTGCCGCGTCGCCCCTCCCGGTGCTCTTCGCTGCCTCCCGCGACGCCCGGAGCCGCCGCTCCGGCCGAGACCGAAGCCGCCGCCGTCGTCCTCCCCGACTCCGGTGATCGCCACGGTAACCGCCGCCTCCCGTCCGTTGGATCTGGATCCAACGATCCAGATCTTTCTGTTTTTTTGTTTCGTTTTGTTTTTTTAGAGAACGTTTGCTGGTTAGAGTTAGAAAGTGAGCGTTTGCTCAGTAGGTTTTTTTTCTTTCTTTTTCTGCTTATTTTACGTCAAGGACCTATCCGTGAATATAATTATTTACAAATTGGCCCCTAGTTTTCAAACGACCACAACTCTTTGCTCGTTTATCCAAATCCAACGAAACCAACGCCCACGTCTTCGTTATGATCCCCTCTATCCTTTAATCCAAATCAAACATGTTTTTGAAAAGTTTAAAATTTGAATTAGATCAGATTTGAATTCAAACTTTGTTTGATCATAACTTGAGTTTCGTAGCTCCGTTTGAGTTGATTCTTTTTGCAAATCGAAGCTCTTGACCTAAACATTCTAATAAGGCCAAATTCACATAATTTTGGTACTGTTAGAAATTGTTTTATGTTGCAAGAGTTATTTGCTTGGTTTTGATGTTTCCGAATCATCTTCTTCGTTCTTTCTGATCTTTTGAGTGATTGCTTATGTGTGGTTACTATTGCTTGCTTACGATAGATTGACCGGAGTGTGACGGGTAGAACTATCAAGAGTTACGAGTGCGAATCATCTTCATCAACATTGCAGGCAAGTTCACACTTTGATCATATCCCTTTCATACCCAGTCTTTATTGCATTAGATCAAACCTCAAACATTGCATGATTAGGATCTAATTAAATTGTGGGTATTGGGAAGTAGTTGATGAGGTAGGAACCTATTGCCCTGCATTCAAACCTTGGGAGTTACTTTTACGTTATGCTTATATTGCCATGCTATGCTCGTAGACGTGGTTTGGGTATGAGTGAAATCCATGACAGATGTGAGATTGTTATTTAATGGTTCAACTTAAGGTGGCAACTTGAATACACATCTGGGTGGATTGCTAGGGGCACCCTGGGGACATACCAGTGGACTTGCCCGGACACCTGGGGATATACCGGTGTTGTCCTAGGAGATCCCGGGGATATACCGTGTGATCATCCTACGGTCCGCCACCCAGGCTCAAACGGATCATGAGATTATTCATACTAGAAACTTCCGTGTGCAGCCACAAGCCATTATATGGGCTCTGGCATAGTTGATTAAGTCGTGCGAACTCTTACAGGGTAGACTAGCAGATGTAGGGGAAAGTAGGTGTACCGGTCTATCCAACGTAAGGTGCTAGCGCTTCTGAAAGGCTATGTCTCGGCCATCCGTTTCTCAAACACCATGTAGTGCGAGAAAACCAACGGAGGAGAACGAGTCTTGTGGGGAAAAGTGCGCAAACCTCTGCAGAGTGTATAAACTAATCATGATTAGCCATGTCCCCGGTTATGGACATCTTGAGTATCTAGTTCTTGGATTATCCTGTTGATCTCATCATGTTACTTTAAATGAATATTGTTGGGTTCAATGATGTTACTTAATTGGGATTAAGAATGCTGTCAACCATTCTCAATGTTCAACATCCACCATGATAGTTAAATAAAATTTATTCCTTTGCAGTAGGGAAAAATTGGCTTTACGCAAAAACTTATAACCATATAGCTTTTCCACCAGCCAAATATGCATGTAGTGATAGCCTTTATTCATCATTCTCTGTGGTGTGAATTTGCCAGTACATTCAATGTACTGACCCTCTGTGGCTGCAACGTCTCATGTTGCAGGATTATCTTACGACGAGTAAGTGATACGTTAGGGTTACGATTTCTACACTCAACTTTGCCGTTGGTGTTGATGGGAATCCACAACCTTGTTACTTCCGCTATTTTGGATTTGAGGTAATAGTATTTACGTTACTTTTACATGTGATTTACCTCTGCTATAAATCCTTCGAGTACTATGTGTGTCAGCATATCGATCCAAGGATGACACTTAAGCACAGAGACTTGATCCCTTCGGGTCGGGTCGCTACAAGATGGTATCAGAGCACATGTTGACTGTAGGACGTGACCCTAGAAGCTAGCAAGCCCATAGGAAAGATTTTCCCTACAACTTTCCTTTTCAAAAAGACCTTTTTACCTCTCTTCTCTTTTGAGCTTATTCAAATATTCCCTTTTAGTGAGACCATACCCCTTTCCCCTTTTGACCACTCGAAGATTCCACTGATGAGACCACTCCAAGAAGTACAAGATATCGGACAACTAAGACCACTTTGGAATGAAGAGTATTTTCCGTGCATCTGAATAATGGAAACTACAACGGTTGAAGGCCGAAGACAAGTAGAATTTGAAGGCTCTGAAGAATTCCCAGATTTGTATGACCTAGGAAGGCTACCCTTATGGAACTTGGCAGACTATGGAAGTTGTCAATACCTGAGATCAAGGTGTATCAGAGAAAGACCGGAGCATGTAGAGTTAAGAAACTCAAGGATTTGTCAAGAAAACCCTAAGGCAGGAGATATCAACTATGGAATGATAGCTCATGGAAATGACAAGAGCAGAAACTTAGCTATCCAAGAAGTTATCTCCCGCTTATGCTATTGTCACCATGCTGAGTTAAGGATGCTTTCTTCAGAATGGATTGGATAGTAGAAGGCTGATGGAGAACCTATCAGCAAGATGAAGTTTTAAGCTTAGCTAGTGTATCACCAGGATCTGGAGTGTTACATCAGGAATTTTAAGATGGACCTGCAGGAAGCCGTATTTTGACAAGGAAGCATTTCGTGAAGAACTTAGGTCCAAGAAGCTGATGTAGCAAGCTGGAGGAGCAAAACTCGAGAAACTGGAGATTCGTCAAGAAATAGACCATGGTTCATGCCAAGGATGTTGAAACCTAGAAGTTTGAAATGCAACTCCGGAGTATTAAAGAATGTCACGAGAGACTTCACGGAAGAAGCCATTGGAGGCATGAACAAGGCTTGAAGAATTTGGAGATGTTGAAGATGTATTGACCTTTAGAAGACCAAACGCCTGTTATATACCTACGTTAGATGCGATGTTTGTGAGCTGTCATTTGTTTGTTGTTTTTCCGACAGCCACAATAAAATCTGTCTTTTCAAAAACTTTTGTTTGTATTGTGTGCATCCCTCTTGATCTCTCTTATCTCACCCCAAAACCCATGGACCCAATAGAGGATGAATGGAGATGAGCTTGTATTTTCGGGACCAATGAGTCAATTGGAGACCGAACGATGGATTCAGAACATGGAGGATCATATGGAGAACAACCCTATAGTCGGAAAGGATATGGCCCAGCATGCTCTTCAATGCTTTGAAAGAGGTGCTGCTACTTGGTGGAGGATGAACCAAACCATCAATGGATGGCAAGGAGTAACCACTTGGAAAGAATTTAAGTTGACTTTGCTAAAGTCTCAGTTTGTGTCCCAAAAATTGAAGCCTTATGGAAAGGATATGAAAAAAACTTGTGCATGCAAGCTTTGTGGAGAAATAGGACACAACCATAAAGAACACAAGGATGAATGCCCTAATTGTGAAGGAAGTCACCCAGCTGAAGAATGCCCAACTAGGCAGATCACTTGTTTCTTGTGTGAAGGGACTACCCACTACCCTGCTCAGTGTCACATTTACCCCATGGTACAAAGAACCATCCAGCAAAAGAAAGAAGCAACGAGAGGAGCCCTTATGGAAAGTTTAGAAGAACCTGGATGAAGGAAGATGTGGAGGACACACCCAAAGCAGAGCCAATTAAACCCTGCACCAAGTCATGCTATTCATGTGGAGAAGAAGGACACATCTCCCAGAATTGTTTGAATGGGGATTTAGTAGAATTCCCGACAGAGGAAGTAGAGTATGACCCACTAGAAATAGAAGCTCTGATGGGAATGGAAAAGTCCAGAAAGAGAAGTAGATTGGATTCCAGGAAGGATCTGAGTCATGTCACCTGTTATAAGTGCAAGGAGTCAGGGCACTACCTCGGCAATTGCCCAAAAAGGAATCCAAGGACCCAAGTAGGCTACGTAATCACAAGGAAACCTCGAAACCTGTCAGAAGTAATATGTTTTAGTTGTAATGGAGCAGGGCACTTTGCCAGAGAATGCCCCAAGGAGAAGGAAACTTGTGCTAGATAGTTGAGTTTGCAACAAAAGAAATGGAGTAGTAGAAGTGAGAACATTTTCTTTTATATTGAGGTGTTGAGTTGAGACATGTAATGGAAAAGCGAGAGATTGTAATCACTTGAGAATGGATAAAGTTATCATCGTTGGTGCTGATATGGATTTTATGAGTTGTTACTCTATGAAGAAGGATTTTGACCATTTTTGAGGATAAGAGAAATATGGTCTATGGAAGATTTGTGCATTTTAAGGGTGGTAGTACCCTGAGTGGATTTTGGACAAAAATGAATACGAGTTTTGTCTCGATATGTGTGATGCCCCAAGAGTATGTGGGATGAAGTTGGAGACCGTCAGTTGTTTGAACCCAATGTGATCAAGGAGTCAGAAGAGAATGTTAAGTTGATTCGAGATAGACTGAAGGTAGCTCGGTCCAGGCAGAAGAGTTATGTAGACTCAAAAACTCAAGGAGGTAGTCTATGAAATTGGAGATAGAGCATGTCTTCATGTGTTCCCTCTGCAAGGAGTTAAACGAATTGGAGTTAAGGGAAAGTTAGCCCCAAGATTTGTAGGACCATACCGAGTTTTGGAGCGTATGAGAGAAGTGGCCTACAAGTTGGAGTTACCCGAAGGACTGTCAGGAGTTCAGGATGTGTTTCACGGTTCCCAGTTGAAGAAGTGCTAGAGATGGCCAATATTCCCGTGTAAGGACGCTTGACCGCGGAAAGGATAATGATGTTCCAGGAAGTGGAATATGGATTTCATAAGTATAAGATTTTATCTCGGTATGAGGGATATCCCACGAGGATGAAGAGATAAATTACTATTGGATATAAAGGAGGTATGGTGTCGGAAATATCGACCAATGGAAACTCCATGATGTGTCTGAGTAATCATGTCCTAGTTTGGTGCCAATAGAAGGAAAGAAGACAATACAATTGGATGGATTCTAAGTATGCTAGGAAGCTGGAAGTTGAATGTTGGAATAGCGATAAGTTGCCTGATGATAAGTTCAAGGACTACAAGTGATGAGGTGTGCCATAACCCACAGGCCCCAGGACCTGCCAAGAAGCAAGCATACTCTTGCTGAAGGAAGAACCCTGGAGGAAGATACGACGTTTATCGGCAAACAATTTTATAGGAGTAACGCAAAACCTGAGAGTTGTGAAGGAACGATAGATGTTTGTCTGGCTTGCAGAATCAATGGATTATTCCGAACTTGGTTCGTCAACGAGAGAAATTCTGCAATGCTTGTGAGGATGACCGAGTGTTACAATGCGAGATTCACTAAACCGTATACAAGGTAATGATTTGGGTGCGGGATGGATTGATCACCATAACGACTTACTCTTATTATTCGCCTTGCTATACGGGATGGTAAATCTGAGTGACTTACCTATAGTAGAGAGACGGCGATATTAAACCTTATTTAAGCCTTAGAATGGTATATGTATTTTTTTTCCTTGTACAAGGCAGCTTTGCCAACCGTAGGTTATATGGTGAGGATCACCCAGACCCATTTCCTGCAGGAGAAACCATAAATTGTTGACCACCATGAGATATCGATAGTTGTTTAGTTTTGGCACCAGACCCGTCAGCTAAGACCCACTCTCGGAAGAACCTTACCAAGAGGAAAGGAAAAAAGAATTGTGGTAAGGTTATGCCACTACCGGAAGAGCCCGGATAAGGAATTATCCTGAAGATCTAAGAAGACCGACACTGTCAAGAATAAGGATGGAGTACATGAGTATTGATGGGACCGTAACGATGTTTCTAAGGGTGGTAGCACCCCAGACCCCGGAGACGATTGATGGATTTTGAGGAGACCCCCAAACCCTAACCTATTTCTTGCTAGCCTCTCCGAATCTCGAGGACGAGATTCATTTTAAGGGTGGTAGGTTTGTAACATCCCAAAATTCTAAATTTTGGAATGTTATAATAAATAGATAGATTTGATTGATTGTTTGATTGATTGACTGAAAGTGAGTGAATTCTAAACCTTTGAAAGTTAAATGAGAGGGAATAAAAGGACTTTCCCAAACTTTCATATTTGCTTTCTGATCTCCATGAATTCAAATTCTTTTCAAATACAAAACCCTCAAGAGAAGATGACATGACTTCTTCCATTTATTTTCTCAACTATTACTATGGATATTCGCCAGGCCAACCGTGGCCATAGACCAACTTAGGAAAAAAGCCTAAGCTTGGGGGAGTATGTATTTGTCACCGACATTACATTCGTGTTCACACACTCATTGCTAGATGTCGGTGCTCATACTTTTTCATTGTATCATCCATGATAGTTTATTTTCTCTTTTTATGCTTTCTTCTTGTGTGTTTAATAAACCTTAGGAAAAACCAAAAAATAGTTATAGCTTTTAATTAGTTTACTTTCCATGCTTGTAGTAGTAATCAAAAAGAAAACCCAAAACGATTTCATGTTCTTCTTTTGCTTGTTGGGAGCTTTCAATAGTTTTATTTCTTTTCTTTTCTTTGGCGGTCGATAGTAGAAGACCATGATTAAATTGTTGAAGTGGCTCTTATATGCATTATTGTTGATATGACAAAAGAGCCCATACTTCCTTGTCTTCTCCTATTTATTGAATGCTTGCAGATTCCAGCTTAGTCCAATGCACGTGCACTATTATCATTATCCACATCGTTCGGTCGTGCAAGTGAAAAGCAATTATGACGATATATGATGGACTGATTGAGATGAGAAAAGCTGGTATGAACTCGACCTCTCTTGTTTTTGTAAATATGATTAGTTCATCGTTCCTGATTCAGCTTATTATGAATAAACATGTTTGCAATGACAATTAGAGATTATAGTTGCTTATGCCATGCTTAATTAGCTAGGAGCTTATAATGGTATGATAGGGTGGTATCCTGTTTTGAACGATTCGAGTGGCTTGACTTGGCACATGTTCACGCATGTAGTTGAAACAAAATCAACATAGCCTCTATGATTTGGTGTTGATTAATTTTAATGCATGTTCATGACTATTGTCACCCTCTAGCTGGTCGCTTCCCAATCTTTTTCTAGCCTTCACCTGTACTATGCGGGAATACTGCTTGTGCATCCAATCCCATAAACCCCAAAGTTGTTCCATATGAGTCCACCATACCTACCTATATATGGTATCTACCTGCCGTTCCAAGTAAATTTGTATGTGCCAAACTCTAAACCTTCAAATAAATATCCTGTTTTGTATGCTCGAATAGCTCATGTATCAACTAGGGTTGTCCGTATCTTCCATGTTAGGCGGTTTATTCTCAAGAGGAGTGGACTCCGCTCCTCACTCATGAGAAAATGGCTAGTCACCGGGATGCCCAGTCCCATGCTTTATGCAAACTAAATAAAAATAATTGCAAACAAAACACCCCCTGGGACTCTTGTTAGTTGGAGGCACTCGTTGTTTCGAGCAAGCCATGGATTGATGCTTGTTGGTGGAGGGGGAGTATAAACTTTACCATTCTGTTTGGGAACCGCCTATAATGTGTGTAGCATGGAAGATATCGCCATCCCTTGGTTGTTATGTTGACAATGAAGGTATACCGGTCAAAATATTATTCATCTCTATTTCAAAACCGAGCTCTGGCACCTCTACAAATCCCTGCTTCCCTCTGCGAAGGGCCTATCTATTTACTTTTATGTTGAGTCATCATCCTCTTATTAAAAAGCACCAGTTGGAGAGCACCGTTGTCATTTGCATTCATTACTGTTAGTTTACATTGAGTATGACTTGACTGGATCTCTTTTACCACGAATTACAATGTCTAGTCAGTCCTTGATCTTTAAAGGTGCTCTGCATTTATGATTTGCGGTCTTAGAAAAGGCTAGCGAGATACCATCCTGTTATATCATATTATGATTGTTTTGAGGAAGTGTTGTCATCCGAGATTTATTATTATTGCTCGCTAGTTGATTATGCCATTGATATGAGTAAACATGAGACCTAAGCGTTATTGTGAATATGGTTAGTTCATAATATTTGCTGAAAACTTGAATGCCGGCTTTACATATTAACAACAACAAGAGCAAACAGAGTTTGTAAAAGTTTTTCTTTATCACTTTTCAGTTTATCAACTGAATTGCTTGAGGACATTTAAAGGTTTAAGCTTGGGGGAGTTGATACGTCTCTGTCGTATCTACTTTTCCAAACACTTTTGCCCTTGTTTTGGACTGTAACTTGCATGATTTGAATGGAACTAACCTGGACTGACGCTCTTTTCAGCAGAATAACCATGGTGTTATTTATGTGCAGAAACAAAAGTTCTCGGAATGACCTGAAACTACATGGAGCGTCTATTTGGAAATAATAAAAAATACTGGCAAAAGATCATGGCCAGGGGGCCCACACCCTAGCCACGAGGGTGGGGGCGCGCCTGCCCCCTGGGCGCGCCCCCTACTTTATGGCCCCCCTGGAGCTCCTCCGACCTGAACTCCAACTCTATATATTCACTTTCGGGGAGAAAAAATAAGAGAGAACAATTCATCGCGTTTTACGATACGGAGCCGCCGCCAAGCCCTAAAACCTCTCGGGAGGGCTGATCTAGAGTCCGTTCAGGGCTCTGGAGAGGGGAATCCGTCACCATCGTCATCATCAACCATCCTCCATCACCAATTTCATGATGCTCACCGCCGTGCGTGAGTAATTCCAATGTAGGCTTGCTGGACGGTGATGGGTTGGATGAGATTTATCATGTAATCTAGTTAGTTTTGTTAGGGTTTGATCCCTAGTATCCACTATGTTCTGAGATTGATGTTTTTATGACTTTGCTATGCCTAATGCTTGTCACTAGGGCCCGAGTGCAATGATTTCAGATCTGAACATATTATGTTTTCATCAATAGATGAGAGTTCTTGATCCTATCTTGCAAGTCTATAGTCACCTACTATGTGTTATGATCCGGTAACCCTGAAGTGACAATAATCGGGACCACTCCGGTGATGACCGTAGTTTGAGGAGTTTATGTATTCACTATGTGTTAATGCTTTGGTCCGGTACTCTATTAAAAGGAGGCCTTAATATCCCTTAGTTTCTGCTAGGACCCCGCTGCCACGGGAGGGTAGGACAAAAGATGTCATGCAAGTTCTTTTCCATAAGCACGTATGACTATATTCGGAATACATGCCTACATTACATTGATGAATTGGAGCTAGTTCTGTGTCACCCTAGGTTATGACTGTTACATGATGAACCGCATCCGGCATAATTCTCTATCACCGATCCATTGCCTACGAGCTTTCCATATATTGTTTTCCCCTTATTTACTTTTCCGTTGCTATTGTTACAATCACTACAAAATACCAAAAACATTACTTTTGCTACCGTTACTTTTGCTATCGTTACCACTACTATCGTATTACTTTGCTACTAAATACTTTGCTGCAGATATTAAGTTTCCAGGTGTGGTTGAATTGACAACTCAGCTGCTAATACTTGAGAATATTCTTTGGCTCCCCTTGTGTCGAATCAATAAATTTGGGTTGAATACTCTACCCTCGAAAACTATTGCGATCCCCTTTACTTGTGGGTGATCAGGGACGCGAGGGCCCGCCGCACAGCTACCAGTGCAACCTGTGGCGCTTCCTGGCGTCTCAGGAGGCTAGGCACCACACCGTCCGGATGGAGATGGAGACGGTCCTCAAGGAACCACGTGAGACCCCAGAGCCTCATGAGGCTCAGGGCCCCGGTGGCTCGTGAGGAGCAACCCTTTTGTCATGCGCCTTCAGTTGCCTCAACTCTCCTTCATCAACATAACCAGGTGACATCATTTCAAGTTCATTCAGCTGGGAGCGCCCCTCGGGCTGCATCATTCCCAGGTCGGGTGGGTCCGTCCCTGTGGCATGTACCCCTTTTATTTATGTCTTTAGCTTACCTTGTTGGGAGCGCCCCTCGGGCTGCATCATTCCCAAGCTGCTCGGGCCTGACCCAGTGGCACGTATCCCCCTTGCATTACTTAAGCATGCTGCTCTTATGATTGACCTACCTATGATTGCTACTTGCTCGATCGCAACCCATCATGGGAACCGCGCGTCGGCCGTCTTTCTTCAGGACCCTTCGCGTGAGTAAGCTGAGCACGGCGTATGCGCTCGGGTCCGTCCCTGCAACGTCGATAAATCCAGCGGCTGAGCTCTGTCTGGTGGGCTAGTCCCATTTACGTCACCTCCTGGGGCCATTTGTGCTTGGCTCTCTCGTGTGGTAACCTCAGGAAATTCGTTTAGCGCAGGCCGTCTAACCACCTCACAGGACAAACACAGTGAACGAGAACCAAGACCAGGTGCAACCCGCCTTGAGGTAGGGCCTCGTGAGTCCTGTGTTGGCTCACGAGTGCCC
This sequence comes from Triticum aestivum, assembly GCF_018294505.1. Lineage (NCBI taxonomy): Eukaryota > Viridiplantae > Streptophyta > Magnoliopsida > Poales > Poaceae > Triticum > Triticum aestivum. The sequence continues at coordinate 171,783,054 of NC_057806.1, forward strand.
ATATACACCTTGTCTAGCCCTGCCGTGCAAGCCACATGTCAGGGCGGGGCTGTACACGCCCCGGGGGCTCTCGGCAGATGGAGCCCCCCTCCCACGCCCATGGAAGCACCATGCTCCGCGCTGGCTGTCAACACTGCTGAGGAGCGGCTATGCCCGTGTACAAGTGGAAGCACTATGCTCCGCGCTGGTGATAAAAAACTGAGGGCGTCCTCACGGTCGTACCAACCTCAGGGAGCCCCAGAGCTGAACGTCCGGCCTCACCGCAACGCCTCCCCTCGGGAAGGCCGCGCGAGGGGGCTGGACATGGGGGATGCGCTCGGGTCACGCCCAAGCATACGCCACCCAGCCAGGTCTCCCGAACCTGGTCGTTGCGCGCCCTTCCCGAGCCGAGCCTCGGCGAGGGCCAAGGTATAGAGATTGTTTGCACGTCATGGGGGACTCCTGAGCATCGCGACCCAAGAGCCTAACTGGTCACGTAGCCCCTCACTCCTTGGGCCGTCCTATTCTCCGGTCGGCCCAATGGCGCTTGAGGTATGCGCGGGGCCGGGCTCTGTCGACATAGAACATCAACCGATCCCCGCGTACTCTTCCTCTAAGATTCTTGCACGTCAAAGGGGACTCATGAGCATCGCGACTCAGGATCCTAACTGGTCACGTAGCCCCTCACTCCTTGGTCTGTCCTGGTCTCCGGTCGGCCCAACGGTGGTTGAGGTATGCATGGGCCCGGGCTCTGCCGACGCAGAACACAAAGCAAATAGGAAGAAAATCACAAAATCTCGAAGAAAATATTACAAGACATATCGTCCTCACCATATCAAATGAAATTATTAACGCCTCCATGAGGCCTGATGCGTGTTGCAGGAACGAAACAGGAAAGCAGCCGCAAGTCACCCCTGGACATCGTCATCTTTAGGATCGGTGGCATCACCGGTCAAAGGAGCGAGGACGAAGCCATGGAACTTCTTTAGCAGGGCCTCCACCTGACCTTTCACGGCTGCGGCAGCGGCCCCACAATGGTCATCAGCTATGGGCTCCAGCAGCTCGTCGAGGCAGGCATTGGGGTCACGAAGGTGTAGATGGCTGAAGACGCGTGTCAGTGCAGCTGAAGAAAGGACATGAGCCTCTGCCTCAGCCATAGGACTGATGCGCTCCACGATTTCCTCAAGCGCCTTCATCAAGTGGGGAAGCAGCTGAGCAGGGCCATCCTCGTCGGTGGTCAGCAGCTTCTCCAGGCCCTTCTCGTACAGTGACTTCAGTGCCACGCTGGACCTCTTCTCAAGAAGCGAGAAGGCCTCATGGTCTTCAGCCAGGACCTTCGCCTTGGCGTCGAGCTCGGCCTCCCTCGTCTTCGCCTTCTGCTCCAGTTCCTCCAGTCGGCTACGCTCCACAGCATGTGCCTTCACCAGCTCCCCCAGCTCAGTGCTGTGACCCTTGATGGCATCCTCCCGAGCCTTCATCTCCTCCTCATTCGCTTCGCGATCGCGTTCCTCCTTCACGCGCTCATCGCGCAACATCTTTAGCTCGTCCTCTAGCTCTCAGCAGCGGTCATGGGCAGCCTCGGCGTCCTTCAACGCCGCCTCGTGATCGGCCGTAGCTCTGGCGGCGGCCTGCTTTCCCTGCTCGGAGGCCGCCATGGCCTGGCTCAACAACGCTCGAATGGCCGAATCAGAGTGAAGCCAGCCTGAGGCTAGCTCCAGGCGCCCGGTCACTAGGTGCGGGTCCGCGCCCAGAAGCTCTTCCCGCAGCTTGGCCATCCCGGAGAAAACACGCTCCTAGGATACGGAGGGAGTGGAAGAATTCAGAGTCAGGGGAGCAGCAGGAGGAGGAGGCGACGTCGTTACAAGAGCCTGGAAGATCGAGGGCTCCGGAGTCCTTGGGACCTCATCAGCAGAACCAAGTGCTGGCACTTTCAGAGGCGGTGGGGCCATGGGGGCTGGTTCATCCTGCTGATGCTCCTCTTGGCCTCGCAAGGGCGACCGGGTTGGGAAGGTGCGAGTGCTATCGCCTCTCTTCTCCGTGGAGGGGGCGCGGCTGCGACACCCTCCCTCCTCTTCTTCACTGAAGATGTCGGCCTGATCATCCGAGGGTGAACGGCAGAAAATAGCAAGTACAATAGGAACAAGGCGAAGCTCGAAGCACTTGCTGATCCACTGCGACATAGTCCACCTTCCGCTTGGTGAGCCTAAAGAACGAAAGCGTCGGGGCCTGAGGAGTGGGCACGTGGGCTCCGAGAGCAGAAGACGGTGCAGCGGAGGGGCCGAAACCGGCCCCAGATGGCACCACGTCGGAGGTAGCATCCTGAGAGACCAACGACGACCTACCCCTTGTAGGCATAGGGGGCATCTCCCTCACCTCCTGGCAGGCGACGACCTCGGCATCGTCTGGAAGGGCCAGGAGGATGTCAGCCTTGCTCAAGGGGGAGTTCTCCCCCATTCCCTCAGGGATCTCCTCCGAGTCTTCCTCCTCCTCTTCCTCCCCGCGGGACTCGTCAGAAGACACCTTCACCGGCTTCGGTGTTGCGGAGGCCCCAGCGAGCACCGCCGGCACCAGCCCACACGCGTCAAAGGTCGGCCTGGAGGCAATGAATTGCTCCCAGTCGTTGCGACGGAACAAAGGAAGAAAGGCGCTCGACGGGTACCCCTGGTTGTCCCCAACCAAGTGGCGCAGGACTGCAGTCAGCTCATCATCAAGGCAGGGCCGCCGGGCTCAGACGAACCTTGTCCCCTTCTTCTCCAAGCTTCCACAAAGGGCGCGTGTACGCCTGGAGCGGGGCAATGCATAGCGCCAAGAATTCCCTCAGGAGCATGACCCCCGTCACCTTGGCCGCTTTCACATTGCCCGGCTTCAAATCAGACTTCATCTGCTCCAACACCGACGTCACCCGCTCAACAGCGAGCTCTGCACGAGACCACCCTTTGTCAGATTGGGGCACCTCCATTGGCGATTCCATGCGTGGATGAGCGCACTTGGCATTCATCATGACCCATTTGGCCCTGATGTTGTCGACCCTCTTCCCGGTGTTTGAGATCGAGTTGGCCTGGCCGGCTGCGATGAAGTTGGCGCACCCGGACATGTGGCCACCGGTGATGCGGAGGAAGAAGAAGTGGCGCAGCAGTGCCACGGACGGCATCACGCCTAGGTACGCCTCGCAGTAATAGGCGAAGATAGACAGAAGAAGAACGGAATTGGGATGGAGATGCAGCGCCTACAACCCAAAGTGGTTGAGGACCTCGAAGAAGAAGTCGGAGAAAGGGGGAACCAACCCGGCGGCGATACTACTCGTGAAGAAAGGGAAGAAGGTGCTTCCCTCAAGCTTCGGATCGTTAGAGGCAAGCCAGAGCTCCGTCTTCCCCCTCTCGTTGCTCGCCCTTGCCGTCAGCAAGCGCGTGGCGGCTAGGCTCTTCTCCGTAATGGTGGGCGCGTCAAGGGCTAGTTCGTACCAGGCCGGCGCCGAGGAGGACTTGACCTTGCGCGACACCATTGGACGCGGATGTGGAGCGAAGTCGAATCGGATCTGGAAGTTTCAGCAACAAGGAGTGAGAAAGGGGATCTGGAGCAAGGCGAGTAATAAGAAATGAATGCAAGCACTGTCTGCGCCAGCCTTTTTGTCAAGTCGGGCAGTTGCTAAGGCAGCGTGGGGAAGCGGAGACGCCCACGTCCAATCAACCGCCACACGTCAACCGAGGTCGCAGGCTTTTGGGGCCTGCGATGCTACGCGCTTGACCCTTTGGCTTCGTCTTGAAGCCAAGCCCAAGCGCGCCTTGGGTCCAGGGGCTACTATCGGCGTTCTAGGAATGGGGGAACCCAGACTTGCCTGCCTGCGGCCCACAGCATGGCTGGGCTGGCAGGTTCGTACGGCCCATCTTCATCGACAAGACATTCAAGACCCTTGCGAGGGGCCAAGCCTCGCGGGGCGGACGATGCAAGACCTCCTCAAGAGCGGCCTCGCCAGGCAGGCTCACGAGGGGCGGAAGGCAAGGTAAACCTCGTGAGGTCCTCATGACGTGAGCCATGATGATCAAGGCCAGGCGGGCGCCAGGCGGGAAGCATCCTTGTTTCCTCTTTGGAGCTAAGGGGGCAAGCGCAGGCGCAAAGTACCGAGGCATCAAGCAAAGGTTTCCATATAGGTGCAACGAGACCAGGACCAGAAGGACGACAAGACGGAGGTCACCATGGAGCCCAAGACGGCGTCATCACCAGAGCCTTTTGCAGGCGAAGACCACCTTTTGTCAGGATAGCTTGTACTAGTTGTCCCCTTTTGAATTAGCCGTTGTTGGCTCCCTTCCCGCTCAATATTTGGGGAGAGGACCAGGGCCTATATAAGTAGAACTAGCCACCACCATGAGGGGCATCAGATCGACACCATCACAAGTCGGCAGCTGATTCCGATCCTCGCACACACAAGCTCACCAAACACAAGAACACCTCCACCTCAGGAGACTGTTCTTCCCTCTGTACTGTTCATCATTAGCCCAAGAGGCAATCCACCACCACCACACTGGGGTAGGGTATTACACCACAACTGTGGCCCGAACCAGTATAAATCTTGTGTCTTTCTGTGTTGAGAGTTCATCGTGTTCGTCTGCGAGATCTAGAGAGCTAGGGCGTGGATCGATAGGGAGAAAACCTTCGCGCGCACCCCAGTGTTCGAACCTCAAGGGTCTACCGGAACCACAGGTCCGACACTATCTACGTTCGTGGACGTGCATCGCTTGAACATAAATCAATATCTACTTCGTATCGTGGCCAAAGGTACAATATCGATTCAACGCTATAAAGATTGGACACTCACGTATCACATTTTTTCTATTTAAATAAACCTTTTTAGTTGTGCATGCCGAAGTTACAGTGATGTTTCTTCAAAGAACCAATGTAGCTATCATGTACATGCACCATTGTTACTCTTGCATTCAAAATCATTAGTCTTGGATGATTTAAGGTTCTATTATGAAGTAATATATGTAACATTCATATATGAATTCAACGGGTACGCAATTTATGAAACGGAGGCTACGTAATCATATGAGGTAACGTTTTTAAGTAGCGGACTACAATATCCATTTCTTTTTGTGCGCCTCTACACTAACACGTCAATGCATTATGTTTAAAGTAAATAACCAATTGCACTAAATTATCTATTTACACGAGAAATACATAGGCTGAGCGTTTGATCCCTTTTTTGTGAATGCGCCACTACACCCGTACGATTGGCCGCGCCCGTGTGACGTCCAAGTTATCAGCGCATCATCCCGAGTTATTGTATTTTTTCTGTGGTAGACTTCACACTAGTTATTAACTGCTGACGCGTGCCCTGTGTACACAGTCTCGCATGACCTTCCCTATAGCACGGTCCAAAATTAGTTGAAACTGGATACGAACGATCCCGCGGGCAGCAAAATCTCCAGCCTCCTTCTAAAATTTCTTCCACCTTAGTCTTTAGCATGCGAAATTCCCCTTTTGTCCTTGGTGCGCGAAAACCAAAAGTTACAATACCGCCCTCATCTACATAATAGGTTGGGGCTGCTTTGGTAACTTCCGGTTCCCCCCACTACATGGCACCCCCATTTCCTCTCCCCCTCCCGCAAAAACGGCTAACTCCACAACACCAGAGCATCTCACATCACGCCGTCTGTACTTCATCAGCCTTTCTCCCCTCCCCTCTCAAAACCCTAGACTACTCATCCACCGGCGTACCAGAGCCCATTCACTGCCAGCGCGTCCACCTCGTCGGATCTGCTTCTGCGGCTGCATCTAACCCTCCCACCTCCCCTAGAAACAAGTAGACTGCTCATCCACCACTGTACCACAGCCCATTCAGTGTCGGCCTTGTCCACGATGCCAGATCTGCTTCGCCGGTACTCTCGTCAACCGTAGCGCATCTGCAGCGGCTGATTCGTACTCCCCACCGGAGACGCTATGTCCACCCCCCAGAGCCGCCCCACCGACGCCCCGTCGACGGCCTCTGATCCTCTTCGCCGACACCTTCCTCAACCCTACTGGAGCCGCTTCACCGACACCATCGTCAACCCCATTGGAGTAGCTTCGCCTATACCATTTTCAACCCTACTGGGGCCGCTTTGCCAACTCACAAGTCCATGGCCTCAGATCCACTTCCTCGCACCCTCATCCAACCTACCGGAGCAGCTTTTGATGCCTCGTCCACGGCCGCAGATCCGCATCGTCGACACCATACTTAACCCAACCGTCGGATCAACTTCACCCATGCCCTCGTCCACGGCCATAGATCCGCTTCGCCCACACCATAGTCCACCCTACCAGAGTAGCTTCACCTACGCCCTCATCCACGGCCATAGATCCGCTTCGCCCACATCGTAGTCCACCCTACCGGAGCCGCTCCAGAAACACCCTACTCCATGGTTCTAGATCTCCTTACCGGACCTCGACAGCCAGCGCAGCGTCATCACCCTTGACATTTCTAACCTGATTCCCACCGTCTGGCAAGATGCCAAGCACCCGCCATGACCTAGTTACTTGTCACCTTTAAACCCATCCAGCATCACCTGCCCAATGTACTTCAAATATACTAACAGGTCGTTGTTACCTGTTATGCAACTGGGAAAAACTACAAGGACGATGTTTCTTCTTGATCTGACAGCTTGGCCAACCAAGATCCTGGACCAAGGCATTGCTATGATCTTGTAAGCGTGTCTCTCTCTCTCTTGTATTGTTCTGTGCCTGCCAGCATGCTTTGCTAGGATTTTTGACCAGTAATCCCTTTGTGCAGATAATGATTTCTACTACTGGCTGCTAAATTAGATATGTAGATGTCATACATGATACTACCTCGTACCTCCATTCCTAAATATAAGTCTTTCTAGAGATTCCACTATAGGCTACATACGGAGCAAAATGAGTGAATCTACACTCGAAAATGCATCTATATACATCTGTATGTGGTCCATACTGGAATCTCTACATAGACATATATTTTTAGGAACAGAGGCAGTACATTACACAAAATTATAGGTGGCATGTAGGAATTCTAGTACACTACATTAGGCTCCCTTAGAGTGCCTACTAGTCCAGCACACAGAGTCATGGCTAGTTTATGCTACGCACACAATCATTAATTGGTGGTTTAAATATGTGCAAGGGATATGCAATGTATTATCATGTAGAGATGTCTGAAATTAGCCGTGTCAACTTGCAGATAGGGTTACACAATTAAAAAGTACAAGATGTATGTGGCAATTTCATGGAACATCGCAAAAAAAGGAGAGCCAGCGGTGAGCCTATACAGTGTGCTATGGTACGTCACTCCTCCATTGCAATCATCGTGACATGTTATTTGTATGTCAGTTCTATTGTCCAAGTTTCTTAGGGACAGTTATTAATAGTTATCCTAAGAAAATAAGCACTTGTGAATATAAGCTCCATGTAATAAGCCAACCAGTTCTTTTCATTGCGTTTTTAGCTTATCTTTGGTATGATCAGTGAAAAGTCTGGATTGCATTATATTTTTTCATTTTTCTGCCCACATGAAAATTAATTTGACTTGCAAACATCACAAATTGAACCTAGTGCAGTAATTAATATGATAGGAAAACAGACCTTTACTATTTGCTCAAAATGAATACAAAGATACCATTTACTTGGCACAATCTACTTTGGTCAATGTTTTCCATAGAGATCCCATTGCCTAATTTAAACGAAAAACTCATGACCCACATTTAAATGAAGAACAATTATTTATTGAAAATCGATGGTCCAAGTGGCTGGTTATTATCATATAGCATCACCACATGAAAGCATCATATAGTAGCAGCAGCTCATAGTAACTCATCATACAGCAGCAGCAACAGCTCATAGCAACTCATCATACAACAGCAGCAGCAGCAGTGTGCAATTCATCATATATCAGCAGCAGCTCATAGCAATTCATCATATAGCAGCAGCAGGAGCAACTCATAGCAATTCATCATATAGTAGCAGCAGGAGCAGCTCATAGCAATTCATCATATAGCAGCAACAGGAGTAGCTCATAGCAATTCATCATATAGCATCAGCAGGAGCAGCTCATAGCAATTCATC